>NW_007578631.1:52055-126499 GCF_000690725.1 Stegastes partitus
GGAGTTGGAGGAAATGGAGTTGGAATGGGAGGGATGGGAGTTGGAGCAATAGGAGGAATTGGAGGAGTGGGAATGGGAACAATGGGAGCAATGGGAGGAGTTGGAGGAGGACGGCTGGTGGACCCCCATGGTGTGGTGGTGGTGGAGGGATGTGGCGCCGAAGGATGTGAAGACTGTGAACGAGAGATGGACGAGATTGATTATGCTCTGCAGGAGGAACGAGAGGACTCACTGTGCTGAGACTTTGGAGACCAGGGGATTGAGACAAACATCTGGTCGGCTTTTATTTTAGTCATGTGACTGAAACAACAAGATCTGGACATCCATCCATCCATCCATCTATCTTCTTCCGCTTATCCGGAGTTGGGTCGCGGAGGCAGCAGCCTTAGCAAAGCTGCCCAGACTTCCCGATCCGCACACACCTTCCCTAGCTCTTCCGGGGGGACCAGGCGTTCCCAGGCCAGTCAAGAGACATAATCTCTCCAGTGTGTCCTGGGTCTTCCCCGTGGCCTCCTCCCGGTGGGACGCGCCCGGAACACCCCCCAGGGAGGCATCCAGGAGGCATCCGGAAACGATGGCCAAGCCACCTCAACTGGCTCCTTTCGATGTGGAGGAGCAGCGGCTCTACTCCGAGCTCCTCCCGCGTGACTGAGCTCCTCACCCTATCTCTAAGGGAGCGCTCAGCCACCCAGATCTGGACATATGCATCCTATTGAGTCTATGTTGGTTTGTCATGAACAGGCAGTTTGAAATGATCATTCAAGCACAACATGTTTCAAGACTCTTTTAAGGCTTGCAGCACTCATGGATTGGCTACACCATGTGCATCAGTCCACAGAGTGGATGAGCTGCCGAATGTATCTTTACACTGTCTATGCCTGCGGCAAATGTGCGGTGTAGGGTTGTGGCAAAACAAGACGGAGTACTTTCCTTCTCGGATTGTGTCTTCAGTTTCTGGATCCAGCACAAGGATATTAAACATCAAGTGTTTTACCAAGTTTCCATAATACTGTGTACACTGCAATACACTTTGTGTATTGATAAGTTAACATCTGAAGACTACAGCAGACACTATACACAATAAAGTTACTAAGGGACCAACAGCTGACAAGATGATGAAGATCAAGAAATGGAATCCTTGTTTCATTCAAGGTTGTAATTTCCTGTATACTTGTAGTTTAATTCAAAAAATATGAACACTGTATGACTCATTTCTGTGTAAAAGGGCCATGCACACCTTGCATCAAAAAATGAAATACAGAACTGTATTGTAATTTCTGCAGAGTGGTTTTCAGTGGCAAATACGCTCCATTTGTGTGCTCCTGTCATGCCTAGTGAAGCCACTTTCATTGATTATAATGGATTGTTTATGATGATGTTGCAGCAGCTGCTTCCCAAACAGGTTGTGGACATTTAGTGCAGCCACAGCTGACAAAACACCAATTTTAAAATGTGTTATTCCATTTGTTGACCACTAGGGGACAGAAAGACTTGCTACACCCTGTTGTTTTACTGCAGCGTCTCACCTAACAAGTGAACACACCAGCACTGGCATCCCATTGCAGCCATGTTTCCGACAACCTGATGAATGTAACCTACACTTAAATTTGTAGTGTTGGTGAGCCTATGAGCAGCACAACATGTGGTCAAAGAGGCTAAAAGCTGCACAAAACTGCAGAAGTGGCATGTGTCTCCAATCACTCCTGTGCAGCTAGTGGTGGTACTGTAGAGGACTAGAACAGATTGCAGAAGTTGTAAGAGGTATACTTTTGTGATAACAAGCTTTATAGCAACCGCACTCTCAAAGTTTTTCACCCAGCTGCACTGTTACTGTGTTCAGACTCAGCTGTTACTTTCAGCATGTTGCCAGTAGTTGAAAATTCAGGGAGATCAGCCCATGTAGACACGTCAAATATTAGTGAGATAATATTTGGTAATCTCCTGATACAACAACTTTAATATCTCTTGAAACCCTGTTAATATTTGTTTCAGGACGTTTAGAGGTATTATGTCTACAACTGGCTCTTCTGCATGTTTCATAAGGATTTGCAAACAGCTATTCCAGGCTGTATGTTACTGCTGATGCACATAGAACATTAGAAAGCAAAATAACGTTGGTTTTTTAACACTACACAGCCACAACAATCTTAAATCCAGCCTTATGGTAACTTTTTCAGGGATTGCATGTCATTTATGACATATGAATTGTTTGGGCCGTGATTGTGTTCAAAGGGGAATTTAAAAGATGTAAAAATGTGTCGAAATATTATTTGCGTTTATGTATTTCATTGTTTTTAATCTGTGTTTGCATGTATGAATGAAACCCCTCTCTTTCAGTATTGTGATAAATAAACACAAACCACATCTGGTGCTTGTCTGTGCCTGCAGTTATCGGCTGTAGTATTTTGATTATCAGTTATAGTAACTCAAATGAATGGCGATCGAGTTCAAGAAAAGTACTTAATATAAGGCCTAGTCTAAGGAATAGAATGCTGGTCCACCCCTTTGGTCTAGACTAAGATTCCGCTTCAACTTTTCCATGACCTGTGGTGCATACATTCATAAACCCTACGGATTATCCCCAAGTTTTTCCTTTAGCTACACCACAAGGTTCATATTTGTAGATATTCATTTATGTTTCAGAAACGACTGGATGGATTGCTGTGTCTTGGTTAAAACCTTTGTATCCCCATCAGGATAAACTCTAATCATATTATTGACCCTTTCATTTTTCATCTGGTGCTACCCTAAAATTATCTTATCTTTTGTCTAAAAACTTTCTGACCAAATACCTGCAGAAGTAACAACTTGCCCATCAGCCTCAGCTGCACTTTTTGTTGACCTGACATGGATGCCTGGAGATCTGACCCAGTGTGCATCTGGGAAAGAAAGAAAAAGCAAGGATCAAAGATTACATCAACACAGAGATTTGGAGGTTAAGACAGATGCTTTCAAACGCTGGACAGAAGATTATGTCAATAATCTCCCCTGTCAGGGGAATAAGAGAGAGAGAGAGAGAGAGATTGACATAATATAGGCAGTGAAGCAGAGATAAAGTGGACCTGCAGGTCACTGAACAGTATGTGGAGAGTAATTAAAAATTTAAATTAAGAGGTTGAATTATACAACAGTTACACAACGGGCAACATATGAAAAGTGACGGGTACAATTATTTGATTAATCATAAGGAGAGCAGTGTCGGCCACTGTTCTTTTAACTGAAGCCACCACATATATGTGTATTTTCACTTGATATCTTTTTTTTTATTTGTGAATATTTTAGGATTAGGAGGTTTTAATTTGCCAAGAAATATCAGTTTCTGTTTACGTCATTTAAAAACTATGAGTTATTTCATTTACTGATACTACTGAGTAATTTATAACAAGACGGCACAAAAAGTCTCAATGATTTTGTAGTTTAGTCAATTTGTTAAGAAGAAAATATTTTGAAAGGAGCCCTCCAAAATAAATGTCCTCATGATACACACATCATGTGTATTTTCACAAATACAAGACAAACGTCTCAGAAAGCAGGGCAAGAAAGTCAACCAGTTCTTACAATGAAACTATGTTAATCTTTCACATAAAGACACCATGTGTTTGCCTTATGTAACTGAAGAAAACAGTCTTCATTATACAGCACATCTGGACAATTTGGGTGGATGTCCTGCAGGTTTTCGCTATACTTTGCTGTATTCATTTCACCCTCTCCCTTTACAAACCTTTCAGGGCCTGCTGTCAAGAAGCAAACCTGCATTATGATGCTGCTACCACCATGCTTCACAGTGGGGATGGTGTGTTTGTAGTGATGTGCAGAGTTTGGTGTTCGCCTAACACAGCGTCTGGTCTGATGGCCAAACAATGTCTTCTGGTGAACAGTAGTTAACATTTTTTCAACAGTGATGAAGTCTTTGCCACTTATCCAGAAAGCTTTGACTGTTGAAGAACCTGGGCAACAGTTGTTGTATGGCAGTCTTTCCCATCTCAGCCGCTGAAGCCTTTCAGTGCCTTCAGAGGACTCATAAGTGTCTTGGTGACTGCCCTCAATAGATTCTTTCTTGCATGGTCACTCGGTTATTGTGGATGACCTGTTCTACAGGGATTTATGTCATGTATGTATTTGTATGAATCCTTTTTAAATTCATTTTACATTATTTTATAAAAGCAATAAAAGGGGAACACTTACAAGGAGGGTAGATGCTTTCTAAAGGAGCCGTATGAGAGGAGAATATATTTATGGTGGTCATAGACATTACAAAATCTAAGCAGGAACATTTTTGTTTTATAAACAGTGTCCTGGTTACTTTTGATAATCCACAAACCTCACTGAGTATGTGGGAAATGATTCCTAATCAGAACTGTTCAGAGTGCGATGTGAGGATTATCCTGTAGATACGTTATTCAAATGTTATTACTCTGCTTTTAGCAGCAGTAGAATTACACTTGGAGACAATTAGAGATTAACCCTGGACAACAGGTTTGTACTGTATGAAAGAAGTAGGTTAGGCAAATGAACCGGAAATTTTTGCACTTGAAAAAATGAGGTGTTGGTAACGACGACATAATCATTGCAAAAAGGTTTAGCTGTTAAATACCTGAGCACATTTTCTGTTTTTAGCCACACTAGTGTGGTTGCTGAGAATGGCAACGTCATTCATCGATTGGTCATCCAGATGCTCCAGGCTGCAATATGTCACCAAGTGTTGGATATATTGTATGATTTGTTTTTACACTCATGCTGGGATGCAGGACTTTGGTGGTCCACTGCTGATGTTCTTGTCTCATAAACTATTGGTTGCCTTTAAATTAATTTTGGCGATTCCTTTACTTTACATCCAGCAGCATCACGAGGTTAAAATTTTTAAATCGTTGAAAATTTTGGCTTCTTTTTTTTTTTTATCAAAAAGTTTCTACATTGTTTGTGGTGCAGATGATCCAGCCTTCATGTGAAGGATCCCCCCTAGTTATGAGATGCAAGTCTGCAGCTACCATCAGAAGAAGAAACAGCAGTTTTCACTGTGGAAGAGCTGCAGTTTCTCTAACCCAACATTGTGTCAGGTCAGGAGCACCAGGAGTGAGCACATTACAATTCTACAGTAAAGTCCTGAGGTGTCTAAGGGAGAACATTCAGGGCAAATGACCTAAATTTTTAGTGTGATGGCATGTGAAGATTTTAATGTGCTGTGCACCTAGTCACAGTGTAGTCATTAACACAGGTTTTTTACCAAAACAAAACAATTAACACTCTCCACCTGCCCTACGTACTAGATGTGACTCCCTGTGACTTCCTTTTCTTCCCAAAGTGGATTTTCAAGTTAAATGGTCACTTGTGTTTTGAAACAGTTCAGCGGATTCAGTGGTCATCACAAAGCGTACTTGACATGTTTACAGAACAGGTATTCCAGTCAACATTACAAATGTTGCAGGAGCTGTGGGAGCAGTGTATCACTGCACAAGGTAAATCAGATTTAAGATTTTTATGGACACAGTCTCAAACTTTTTCATCAACCCTTGTACACTATACTAATGTGATGAGCATTATAAACATTACACCTGCTGTGTTTAACATCAGTGTGTTAGCACTGCCATTGTTAGCATGTACTGTATGTGTAATAGCCTTATGAACAAACAAGCCCTCTTTTAAATGTGTCTATGCTGCTGTCAAACGTGGTAAGGTCAGGAACAGTGGATGATGCAAATAGGAATTTCTCTGCACAACAGATATCTCCTTCCATGATGCCTTTGAAGGATGCGGCCCCCAAATTGAGGCACAGGTGATGTCTCCATTCTGGACCAATCAAACTACCTAAAAGATCAGTAATTGAGAAGGATTCAGATTTTAAGAGTAAATGTGAATTTGGATCCAGATTTGACAAAATGCTCCTAACTTGCATTCCAGATTAACATAATTGTCAACCTGGTTCCTTCACAGCAGTCCTTAACTTGAGCAACATATCACAGATTTTAATATATACAAGCATCAAAATGAAAAAATACTTAAGAAGCTTAACATGTATTAAAATTTTATTGTTTTTATTGAATTTATTGTAAAGGGAAGTCCTGGATAAACACTTTTACAACAGTTTTACATGTTGTTGTACATGAATAAAAGCTATTCTCCAATATTCACCACTTAACTAGAACATCAAACATGTAAGATTGTGCCACGTGGATGAAGCGAAGACTGTAAAAGACACAACATTAGATAAGAATAATGGATACCCCCTGCATTTAGTGCAGTTACACCATGAGCTACGTGTTGGTCGGGGATTAAAAGTTCCCCTTTTAATGATAAAATCTAAAAAAAAAAAAAACAGCTTTGGCTGTCCAGTGGAGTAAAATACATAATTCACGGTCAGGGTAATTAAACTAATGCACATGACATGTTATCATAATAAAATGAGTGCTTCAGTTGCTAGACCTTCATATTTTACTTTTCTTAAGAAATGTAGACTAAATACTGAAAGTTTCAGTAATACTGAATTTGCTTTATATAGCGCAGTTTCAATGAAGAAGCTAGTCTTAGCAGAAAAAGCAGAATAAATGTGTGACAGTGTCAATTGGGTCACACGTTTATGAGGGAATATTGCTGCCTATGCTGTGGTAGACAGATATCGGTCAACTGGTACTTCATGTAAAATGATGAAATTGGGAAATGGTTGCTATGGTAACTGCAATATTAGGAAACCCGGGGGAGGCAATCTCTCCTACTTTTGGGTTTTTCAGCTTTAATTGTCGTTCTTTTATTCTCAGCAAACAACTCAGACATCTCACAGGTAACAAACGTTTTTTTTTTAAAAACCCAGCACAAGGTTGTGTATCATTATTTAATTTGGAGCAGTGGGGCGTTTTCATCACACCTGCTATGTGCTCACATGATTGTGAAGGCACTGTCAGGTGTCAGCAGAGTGAAGGGTGAAGCGGAAAACAGATGGGGCTGGAGAGAGATGCGATGGATCTGTATGACAGAGCGTTTACTTCTGAGGCTGATACTGAATCAAACGGAGAGCTTCGTCATTGTCCAACACTCCCTGGATGAACTCGCCTTCTGCAACTCGTTCTGCATAGTAAAAAAAAAAAAAGAGAGAGACAGGTTTAGTTTAGGCAACTGAAATGATCAAAACATTAAAATCTGCTTTGAAAGATGCTTTGAAATACAATAAACAGTGAGGGTTTTTTTTTTCAAATTGGTGTTGAAGCTTTAAGTTTAAGATGCAAAACTAACTGTATAACTGTGCAAAATCTGCTAATCACAGATGTAAAGTAACCGAATAAGGTAGATACTCCATTATGAGGTCCAATATGTGACAACTTGCAAATGCACTGAGGACTTCAGTCGTCAAAATCTGCTCTTTTACTCAAAATTCATTTGATTTAAAGCATATTTTCAGTTTCAGGAGTAGTCTTTGTATAGTTGTTTCACTTTCATTTTCTGAAACATTACTTGTGTTGGACATTTGAAATCCCATCGTTTAAGTGTGTTGAGTGTAGAGAGATTTAATTGGACAAAACACAGATGTGACTTGACCTTTCCATACTTGTTTTTGGAATCTTAAAGAAATGTTAAACAAAATAGGTCTGTGTCCTATAAGTTCTTGTTTTCTTCTAATGTTGCTCATGTCTGAATTTGGGTCTCTTACAAACCGAAGACTTGTCCCAGATGAGTAATGAGCTACAGATGACCTTAAATAATTACCTGGCACCACGGATTATCCAGACCTAGGTGATGACACAGACATCTAGCCTAAAATATTTGCCACCTGCCTCTGAGCTTCAGTGTCAGAGGTGAGATCTTTTCATCTATCTGAAACTATACGCAGGTGGTTGGAGTTACAGTTTCTGGAAGGCAGAGCTATTCAGAGGAGGATATATTTCAATTGTTTAGAACACCAACTGTTATTCTGAGTCTAATCTACTTATCTAATTATGTCACTCTCTTTCATCTCACCATCTTCGCCTTTTTCGAAGTACTTCCAGAGTTTATCTGCCCTCTTCTCGGCTGTGTTTTCGTCATCAGGCAGATCAGCCAGTTCATCTTTAGGAATCAGCTTGAAAATTGACTGTTAAGAAAAAAAAGAGGACATAGTTTGGTCAAAAAGGGGGAAAAAAAAGACTATTCTCTACTGTCACTTCAGGTGGATGAAGATAATATGAATTCCGCTGGCTGTGCTTTCATGACTGCTTCGGGGAGTGGAAACATTGCTCCAAAATCCTCCTTTAATCTCCACCGTTTTGTCACATCTTTGATCTGATCATCTGCCTTTTGACTAAAACAGCAACAAACTGGTGTGGTGCCATGGATTAACCAACCGCCTTTTTTGGCCTCTCTGGCTTTGTTCTGTGATTATATGAACTCTAATCTGGTAAATTGAAATGTGGTAGCTATGAATAGGACTACGGGCCAAGAAAAGTTTTAAAGCACCAGCAAACCAGAGTGAAACAGGATGTCTTTAGTTTGTTCTGGTCATATAGCAGTGATCTTTGGGCAATTGGGTTTCTGTGTCTATGTTTCAGTGACTGTATGTGTTGGTGGAACACCAACAGATTGGACAAACACCTGAATCATTTTTATTTTTCTGCAAAGACAGAATAATCTCATCACATTTTTTTTAAAAACAGGGAAGGATTTGGCAGTGCTGTGAACACTGAAACTACTAGCTCACATTTCACTGCGATTGCAGGGCTTAAAACCAGATTAGTGAGGGGAAAAAAATTGCCAGGCCGGCAAAAGGGTGACAAGTTGTCTTATTCAGATGCACTGCAGAGAGACCGAAAAGGATTTGTTTGTTTTTTTAAAAACCTACTTGTCAGTGCCTCTTACTGTAACATGGTCTTTCACACAGTTGTTTGTGGCTATTTTTGCACTTAACAAGAAAGACAATGAAAAATGTGTTTCTTTGGTGTCTTCCTCACTAAGATATCAATAAATCTGGTATGTTTGAGAAGGTAAAACATGTCATTAGTGGTCATTATAAACTGAAAGATCGGTTAACATTGCACAGAATCAAAAAATGAAGGTGGAAACGTTTGATAACTTTGCAGACATTCTGCTAAAATGCAAATGTACTGCTAGAAGCCTAAAAAAAGATACAGTATCTCCCAATCATCCTTTATGCAGATAACATAATTATATATTTACATTTTTATCTATTTATTTATTTTTTACTAATTTAAGGTTAATAGTTAAAATGCCATCAGATTTCTCATGATGTGAAAATTTAAAAATAAGATTAGATTCTCCAAAACTTCAGAATTGATATTTTGTGTAGGACTAATATGTGACAGATTCTCTATAAGATATTTTGATGTAGCTTTTTTTGTTATTGTTGTTTTGACCAGCCACAGTCTCCTTTAGTTGTCTATATATATCCACCTATCCTCATGCCAAAGCTCTCTGCTGGCTTAGGCCTTAATTTATCCTAAACTGTTTATCAGAATCAATTAAAGTCTAATCCCATGTTTAAAAAAAATGTTACCTAACAAGGGATAAGGCCACAACAAGTAAAATAACTATAAATGTGGCAGGTAAATTTGGTAACAGTTGTCATCAGGTGTGAGAAAATTAAAAAAAAAATAAAAAATGAATGTTTGAAAAGAATTACATCAACTTGTTTTGTGACATTATTTTTGCAAGTTATGCCTCATTCATTGCTCAGCAAACATCAATCAGTCAAATTATAGCTTAATACCTTTGAAATACCTAATCTTTGATCCATTCATCCTATCCTATTCTATTCTGTTACTTTTTTTTAGGCTACAATGTTACTAAGTCTAATTTCAAATCATCATGTGTAATGCAGAAAGTGTCTGGTGTTAACTGCTATGTACTGCTTTCTGATTCATTTTGCTCCTATTAGTAGAATTTTGAAACAAACAGTACATTGATTTTACTTTCACAGCAGACTCTTAAATAGTTTCTTAGCCATCATAGGACCATACTTAATCGTTTGCAGAATGGACAGTCTCATGTTCTATGCAGATGATACTAGTGTCTACAGTTAAGTCTGCTCTTGCTAGTGTAGAGTCACTTAATGCAAAGTTTCCAACTTCAAAGTACTCAACTGTTGCTTTAGACAATCCGTAAACATCTGGAATCTTAAGTATTTGTAACAAACTACCCTGACTGATAGTTTGCCATGGTGCTACATCATTGTCCTTTTTCTACTACTCACCGTGCAGATTTCCTTGACCTCTGCCTTGGTGATGTATCCATTCTTGTCCACATCGAACAGCGAGAAGGCCCATTCCAGCTTCCTGGTGGTCTTCCCTGTTGATGTCATGTGGAGGGCAATGATGTACTCCTTGAAATCCAGTGTACCATCGTCGTTTGTGTCGAAAGAGCGGAAGACATGTTGGGCGTATGTATTGGCATCGCTCTCTGGGAAGAACTTGCTGTAGATGGTCTGAAACTCCTCTTTTGTGATGCGGCCCGTTGGACACTGCTTCTTGAAGTTTTCATACCACTGGACAATCTCAGTCTCTGAGAACTTGGTGTTGAGCTTCAGGTCCTCCAGGATCTCCTTGGACACAGCGCCGCTCTTGGTGTTACCCATTGCTAGTGGTGTTGGTGATGTTTTAGACCAGTGGCTCTTCTGGGCCAAATATTACACAACTTCAACCTACGGAGTTCTTCAACTCTGTCTCACTGAACTATTCCTGAGGTAGGGCTGCAGTATCCTTCTTGTTCCTGGTCCAGGCCCAAAATTCAGCCTACAGAAGCCAATGCTGTGAAAAGAGCAGAAGCCGCTTGGTAAGCTCATTAAGCCAATCAACCATCAGTAATACCAGTGAGACGTGTCACGGACAGGGTTCAACTCAGTTAAAGCTGACATGTTTGTTTATTGACAATTAAAGTGTAGTGCTGCAGATAGCTTTGGCAACTTTAACAACCAGCTGTTTTAAATTCAGCACCGAGCAAGGTTGTAATTGGCACAAGAAACACATCAATTCCTCTTGTACAGTGAGTATTGAATGCCAATTACATTTTACGATTCCATTTCACAGAGGTTGGTGCTGAGGTTACCAACAGAGTAAGTTTTTTGAAGCCCTTAAATGATGATACCTAACACACTGTGCACAAATGAACAACATCAAAAATGTGAAGAAAACATTTTGCTGGGAGTCCAGTACTGAAACCTTGTGCAATAATACCTTTAAAAATGACTAATTTCAGACATATTCAGTTTATATCTGATACTGTTTTTATTCTCTTTTTAAATTGTTTGCTTTTTTACTCTGGATTAGACGGGATCTGGATTTTATAGGTCTCCCCACGGGCAACAATTTCAATACCATCTGATGCAAATGTTCACTTGGATTCAGTCATGAACTGCTAAGACTTTGGTGGTCAAAAGTTTGCTCACAAAAGACATTTTTTGGCAATAACGCAACGTCAGAAATATGACAAAATTACTTTAAAATGTCTGAAATGCCATATGTTAGCTTCACTGACACCGTAATGTTGTGCAAAACACTTCTCCAGTCATTATTGAACGCCATAACAGAAGGAGGAGGCTGTGAATATTACACATTTGGTTGAATGCTAAGTTGGTGAACTTAGGTGTCCATCTAGACATTGTGCATTGCATAGATCTTCTGTTCTGTTGGGTTAAAGCTTCTTTGCAGCAACATGCATATTGGAAGCATCAGCTACACTCTAAAAAATTGTTTTAATTCAACAACAACAAAAAAATAACGCAACAGTTTAAGGTACAACTTCTAATAAAAATCTGTTGAACCAACAAACTACTTTAGTTAGATAAATTAGCTTTTCCCTACACTCAAAGATTCTTTGGCAGCTTTAAATCCTCAACTCAGGGTGAAGAAAAATTATTTCACCTTGGATTTAGTTTTAAATCAACTAACACAGAAATGTGACCTTTTTTTTACTCACAATATTAAGTTGATGCAATTACCAACATCATCAAGGTTTATCTAATTCCATAAATTAGATTTTTTGCAACCAATGAATGTAATTCAGCTGTTGGAATAGGTTCCTTGAGTTACTTTTTAGAATGTAATGTAACTTTATCTTCTATCAGCTGTGTTGACCGAACATATAAACATATAAAAGGAATCTGATTCTGTTTTCTTTTTCTTTCGATGAACTTAAACATTTTAAAGTCTTTACTACATATATTATTTGAGTCTCTTTGTAGCTTTAGCCAGAGTCGACCCTGCTTTCTATGCACCAGCCAAGCATGGATGAGCTGTTCTATCCTCTCTATACTGATCGCTCACCCAGAATGAACTCACTCTCTTTTTGATATGGATTTGTAGCTCCATCGGCAGCGGTGTAAAGTGCTGTTTTTCATCCATATTCAGAGTTCAATAGTCTTGCAAGGTTTCAACTTTTAGGCAAAGTGGTCGATTAACTGAATCCACAATTACAACTGCATATCTGTGATTGCTTCTGTAAGCGACAGTTAATTTCTTCAAGAATCCACGCGGCCCAAAGTCTTTAATGGATTCGAGTCAGCCTCCAGCTTGGTTGGTTATGAAGGATAAATCAAAATCTTTTGTGCCCCTAACAACATAATATTAAAGGAAAAATTTGTTACACATGGACAAACTCACAGCACAATTGTGTATGAGACTCTACTACCAAAAACTTAACTTGTAGCTATTATTTGCAACATAATCAATCCATTGCTGAAAACCATGACAAAACTATCTATAAAAGTCTTTAAATAAACTTAACTAACCACCTATATATAAAGTAAATTTCCCAAAAAGGTACCACACTTTGCCCTCTGAGAGGTTTCCATTTAAATTAATATAAAACCATGTGATCCTGAGGGAATTGTACATAAACGAATACAATGAAACTTCATTTCTATTAAAATGAAATTAAAAAAACAGATGTTTGAGATTATTAAAGCATCATCATCAGAGTTGTAAAAAGTTTCAGACTGGTGTGAAACTAGAGGAAACCTATGTAAAACCATCACTTGCTGCACACATTTACTCACTCATCCAACAAAAACATCACAAAATGACTGTAAACATAAATTAAAACTGTTCTCTTCCTCTGCAATGCCTCTACCTAGCTTGTACTCATGTGACAAACATATAAACCCAGTTCAAATGAAATACCTTCCACACTAGTTTCGTAGAGTTTCTCAGGTCTCCAAGATTGTAATATTTACTATCACCAGTGATGCGCAGCCCTGTGTGTGTCCTACCTGTGTGATCAGCTGAGGAGTCCAGGACAAACAGTGATGCTCAGTCTGTGAGCAGCGGAGGAAATCAGCCTCCACCTGCTGAGATAAGTCAATTAAAGTGGATCACCCTGAGGCGGAGCTACGGCAGCACCATGTGAACCCCTGAGCTCCCTGAGCTGCTGCTACTGTTTTTTTGTGCCTCGCGCAGTGCCGTGGGGTCACGTCAGTCTCATTTATTTATAAAGTGTTTTTCACAAACAGGCTCTCAAGCAAGAAAGACACATATGCAGACAAAAACACCATCAGTGAGACAATTATCCAAGAAAAAGAGATAAAAGACTGGACAAAAAAGTGATGCAAACTAATTTGTTGGTTTGTTTTTTTGCTTATTTGTGCTTAATCATGTGGGAATTTGGGAGGACATAACCGCACATTCAGTTTAATGGAAACATTAACAAATATGTGTGTTATTTGTGTCTTCTTTTCTTTAAGAATATTTTAAACAATTGGATTCGTCATTGTGTTTCAGACCTCCTTTCTAAAGTTGTGATTTTGGGGAAAAAAATTCTAAACAACCACAAAAACAACAAGTACCCAACACAAAATGGCACAAAACCTCAAAATGACAACACAAAACCCCAAAGTTCATCAGTGTGAGATAATAAATAGTGAAATTATGAGATACATTCAAAAAAAGACTCATCGAGGAACCTATACATGTTATTTTGGACGCATTTTCCTTAAAAATCTTATGATAAAGGTTTTCGTTTGTTTGTTTAAGAGTTTATTTTTGGTTGGTTATTCAATTAGTTAGGAAAGTATGGAAATCATATTTTAAGTTTTCTAGATTTAAAGTTAATCACAACTTATTGTTATCTCAGACATGCCGCCAATGATAACAGTTCTGTGAGAACTAAAGCCTGTGAGTCGAGGCTTGTCGTGAATAAATGCGTGAAGAAAAGGGTTTTTAATAATTTGTCCAACTCACATAAACACAGGGAGCAGCAGAAACATTAGAAACTAACAGAACATCCTCAAATGTTAAACAATGTCAATAATTGAAATGTAAATTCTGTGAAGGTAATATTTATCATAGGGCTGCTCCAATAAACTATGTTTCATCAAAACTGTTTTTCTGTCAGGCTGATTTTTGTTTGGTTTCAGAGGTTTTGCATCAATAAAACTGTCCAAGTAATTGGATTGTTAGGTTATTTTAGTGTTTGATTTTGGATTGTTCCCCCTTCAATAACAAAATATCACCATCTATGTCTTCATAGATAGTTTCCAGCGAGAGTGACGGGGAAAATGGAGGACTGACATGTGACTGTGGGGTTAAAGGTCGGGTTAAATCTGTGGACTACAAGCATGTCCCTGCAGCTTGTGTCCTGCCTCGGCCTGCAGCTGAAAACAAGTCAGCTGACTGAACTTGGCGCCGAAAGGTAAAAATTAAACCCGATCAAGGGAAGTGACAAAGTAAAAGTGAGCCTTTTCCAAACGCTACCTTGGACCATCAGCCAGGTCAACCCTTATCTGGCGGGTGGCGGGCGGCTCTGCTGCGTTCAGCGTGGGATTTAAATGCGCTTAGCTGAGTGTTGACTGCTGATCCACCATCTGCTCAGTCGTAAACCAGTCTGCACAGAAACACATCGACGTTCAACCCGGTGCACCTGTGTCTTCCTCCGACTGCAGCCTGGTGGGAGGGCGACTGTCTCGACTCCGCCGAGGCCACGACCCCGGTGTCAGACGGTGGTTAACCACACTGACCTAAAGAGTCCCCTCCATTACCTCGCCACCAGCTTACAATATGGTTTTAATAGTCCTAAAGCCAGAGGTCGCCTGTGTGGCTGTACAACAGTAATGGAAAGTAGCTTAGTAGATTTACTCAAGTACTTTTAACTCCATTGCAATTATTTGATGACTTTGCAAATTGGGAATTTTCACACACAAAATATAAGAAGTTTCCAGTTTGCTGAACCAGTTAACTGACAGAAAATTAACAGGCGATCATCGTCAAAATGCAAAGATCCCACGTGGTGCCTGCTTGAGGATTTGCTGCTTTAATTATTTTAAAATTCGTGAACAAATGTGAGGTTTGTGGGATCAAACAAGCATTAGGAAATTGTTAGTTTGAGCTGTGGAGAACTGTATTTGGCATTTACTTTAATAAATCAAGGACATAATGACGACATGAATTAATAATGAAAATAATTTCTTGTAATGCTGTAAACAAATTAGTTCCACCTCAACATGCTAACGCGGTTAAATGCTGTCGACTCATTAATTCAAGAGTGTTAATAATCTTGTGATGTGATATATAATAATGTAATGGTCATGTTTTTTCAGTGAATTTTTCTTACTTTTACTTAAGTAATACTTTCAGTGCAGGACTGAAACAGCTAAGTATGAGGACTTTTCCCCTTTCATCTCTTTTGTTGTTACCAAAGAGCTGCTCAAAGAGAATCTTCACTGCTAAGTCTTTACTTTACGATGTGAAGTGTCCTGAGATGACTTGAATGTGAATTTGTGTTATATCAGCAAAATTGATCTGAATGTTGTGCTCCCATTTGTGTGTTGACAGGCATTTTCTCTCTTTGCTGTTTGTGTGACTTGAACACGAGAGTTTCTCATCCAGCTTTGTTACCTCAACTCAGGGCTTTTTTATAACGAAACCGAACTAGACGTGGCAGGAAAAGCACATTTTTACCATCTGCTCACTAATAAATGTAATAAATTCCCAATGAAAGAACAGAAATCCATCATATCAAACACTAACACGTGCACTTCCTTCAGAATGTGGAGACATCAAGAAACAGACAAGAGTAAATAATAGTTGGAGTCATCACATGTGGTCAACACTACGTTCCTGCATCTCTTGGTGGCCTCTAGGGGCAACAAGCACAACACAGGGAACAATAAACCAAGTTTATTCTCACAGGCTGCTAAAAACCCAAATGAGGATGAAGAATTCAGATAAACATGAGCAGTATTGATAACATCTTTAATGTATAAACTGGGTTGAAAACACTGACGGGACCTTGATAAGGAAAAAGCTTTGAGGAATATGAACTCAAGTGACCCTAATTTGCAATCTGACGGCCATAACAAAGGTTAAAGGGCAATCTCCTAATCGAGAGAAGAGTAACTGGTGGCTTTAAGAGCATAGATCCAGCATGTCTCTCTTTGTTTGAAGCAGCATCAAAGCAAATATCTTCAACAAAGTGAGACTCTTCAGGTTGAATAACTCCTATGTTGGGCTTCCGTGTAGTGTTTGGCAATAGGACATTTCAAATTCCCAATATGTGTCGCGTACCTCAGTTGGGCCACCTTGTCCCTTCCTTTAAGTGAGGCCCACATAGAAACAGCCACAACATGGTCAGTAATAAGATTTATGAAGTCTTCGAAAGTGTCAGTTTTTACTATATACAGCAAAACTTACCCTTTGTTTGGGAGCAGGAAAATAACTTGATTTAAACTTCTTTGTTGGGGCTGTTCTGTGGTTCAGTCAATATTTGACATAATAAACTATCATTCCCAATAACATTCCATTTTTTCTTTACAATATTGCTAGTTTCATGATTGTGATGTGATATTTCACCCACATTTTACCTTTCAGATGCTAGATCAAGGCACAAACTTGTGATTTTCATCCTCTTCTCTTTTTTTTTGCCCTCACTGTGTTGTTTTCTTAGTTGCTAACTGAGCTAAACACTGACGGACAAGTCCAATCAAGGTTTAAATGCAGAAATTGAGCCCCATTATGTAATATCACCACCATCAACAACAACAACTTGCGTTTTATGTGCATTCAGCCAGATTAAGATGACATAAGTGCTGGCAGACACCGTCTCCACCGACTGCTTTTATGTCAGACGATTTTATTTTTGATGCAGGACAAGTATAGAGCCTCGTCTACAGTAAGCTCTCTTGGCCAGGTGCTGATCTCTCCTCTGTATTAAATACAACAACTTAATTCCTGTGCTGACGTGCCGAACTCAAGCACCCTGCCTCCCTCTTGGCACCGTCGACCACAGCTCCACAGGTGATTTGGATTTTACCATCTGGCCGTTGAGGCTTTGCAGAGCTCTGCCAGAGAGGCAGGAGAGGACATGCAGAACCAATGTCACCTTTCAGGTAAAATAGCTTCTTAAGGTGAGACAAATAAAAAGATGCACACATCCAAAATACACCTCTGGTCAGTTAACCACACATTGTTGGATGCACGCTGGTTTCTTCTGACTAACGCAGGTAATGAGGGTGGTGAGCTCTAGACAGAAATTGCTGTGAATTCTCTTGACTTTAGAACTTTTACCACTGTCAGACTGCATTTCAGCATCATCTAAACCAGGGGTCTCGAACTCCGGTCCTCGAGGGCCGCAATCCTGCAAGTTTTAGATGTTTCCTTCTTCCAATACACCTTCTTCAAATGATCAGGATCGTTATCAGGATTCTGCAGAGCTTGATGATGAGCTGATCATTTGAATCAGGTGCGTTGGAAGAGGGAAACATCTAAACCTTGCAGGACTGCGGCCCTCGAGGACCGGAGTTCGAGACCCCTGATCTAAACATACATTTCATTGGTTTTGTCACAAAAGTAAAACAAGAATGAAAACACCAGGACACATCTTTTGTTTCTTCCTTATGAGCCCTCTCTATTTAACTATACTGACACCCAGCTTAGCTTTTTTGTGGCGTATACTTTTTTACCACCCAAATGTTATAAAAAGTAGCCCAAATTCCTAAAAATTGCCCAAAACCATCCTTCCAGAGGCCCCCAAAGACCCCAGAGGTAGACTTTTTGTCATTTTTTACAGGTGCATTATTCTATGACTCAGCCAATCCCTTTCGATCATTCAGCTTCTGTTTAAATTTTCGATTTTTAAAATGCCAGCCACAAGCTTCTAATTCTGCCCATACAGTTTACATAACTAGTACCCACCACTTTGATTCACAGTGGGAATGGTGTGTTTCATTTTTACCCTTTATCTTTACAAGGCTTCAAGGGCCTGCAGTTGAGAAGCATCCCCACACCATGATGCTGCCACCACCATGCTTCACAGGGAGGGAAGCATGGTGGTGGCTGGGATGTTTGTGATGATGTGCAGTCCTTCAGTCGACTTCAGAGACTTCCACGTGCTTTTTTTTATGAACTCCAGTGTATATTTAATGAGCTTTTTTTCAACAGTGGCTTTGCAGACAAGCAAATCACTCACAAATCTTTGACTGGTGAAGAAGAAGCAACAGTTATTGTATGCAGAGTAAGTCACTGAAACTTGTAGCTCTTTCAGAGAAGTCATAGGTGTCTTGGTGGCCTCCCTCACTGGTATCTTTTTTGTGTGATCAGTCAGTTTTTAAATGTGGCCTGATCTCAATAGATTTACGTGTCATTTTCCTTCCATTTCTGAATTGTGGATGTAACTGTAATCCCAGGGGTATTCAGGAACTTGGAAATTTTCCTGCATCCGTCCCTGACTTATACTTTTTAGTAACTATTGATAGAATGAGAATGAAAAACGTTTTATTTTCTTTTGCAAATTTTATTGACTAAATGATTGAATGTTGAAAAGCAGCAAAAGGAGAAACCTTCCAAGGGCGGTGAATACTTTTTACAGGCACCATTTGATTTCATCTTGGGGTCAACTTCGATGAAAACCTTGCAGTCTTGTTTTAGACATAATTTAGAAATTGTTATTCATGCTTTTATCTCATCTCGTTTAGACTACTGTTCACTGTTCTAAACCAGCAGAGTCTTCACAAACTACAGCTGGTCCAAAACGCAGCAGCCCGACTCCTCACCAAATCCAAAAAGAGAGATCACATTACTCCTATTTTAGCTTCCCTTCATTGGCTACCAATTAATTTTAGAATAGCTTTTAAGATTTTATTGTTAACTTATAAAGCACTCTCTGGACTGGCACCTCAATACATTTCTGATCTCCTCACCCCATATGTGCCCGGTCGTAGCCTGCGGTCCTCAGCCAAGGCTCTGCTCATCGTCCCACATTCGAGGCTGAGGACCAAAGGTGACTGGGCCTTTTCTGTAAGAGCCCCCACCCTCTGGAACCGTCTCCCTGAGGAGATCAGGTCTGCAAGCACTTTGTCCTCCTTTAAAACTCTTTTAAAAACACATTTTTACAGATGTGCTTTTACAGGAGTTGTTTTATGAGTGGACTCCGTTTGATGGCAGTACATTTTTTCTTCTGACTGTTGTATTCCTTCCTTTATTTCTTTCAAATGTCTTCTTTTACTGGGTTTTATTTTTCTTATATATTTTTATATTATTTTATTGTCTTTCATGCTTTATGTGCTTCATCTTCACCATTTCTTTTTTCTTTTCTTTTTTTTTTTACTTCTTTTACTGTCCTTATTTGTTGTTTTCCTGATACTTCTCTTTGAATCTGTAAAGCAGTTTGTAACCCTGTTTTGAAAAGTGCTATATAAATAGATTTTTTTATTATTATTATTTGATTTAAAGAAGGGGAAATATTTTTAAAACTGCTGGAGGAATTTGGCTTTTCTGTTGATTGAATTTGTTCTATATTTCCTTTGCCATCTGATAACCATAAAGTCAGTTTTATCACAGGAGAATAAGTGCAAAATTTAGCAATTAATCAGTTTTTTTAAGTGCATTTATGGGCATATTCCCCTTTTAATTGCAGAAGAAAAATGACAAGCATGAGAGAGGAGGAACATAGATGGAGATTTTTATCGTTTGCAGAGCTTTTAAGATTCATTTCCTTCTTGGCTTTCTCAGTTAAATTAAAGTCAACCAGTAGATTTATTTCTGCGCCAATATTTTGTATTTCTGTTTTTTTTTTCTCGCTGAAGCTTCACAACCCTGTTTGATACTTACCGTGTTTCACCTTATCCTCCGAGGATTTTCCCTTCAGGCTACAGATACTAAAGAGTCTGGATTTACTGGATTAGCGGGTTTCGTCCCTTGACTTTTCAGACGAACCTTTCCCTCTCACAATCTCACCTTTAACCCACAACTTGATTTGGATGGAGTTCTTGGAAGGGGAATCCTTTGATTGAAAGGAGGGGCGGAGGGGGAGGATTAAAGAGGAGGAACAGAAGGAGAAAGAGGAGAGACGTGGCGAAGGTGCTGATGTTATGCAGCGTAAGGAGGCTTTGGCAGCAATGCAAAGCAGGCACAGAGTCGATAAGGGGAATGGAAAATCGGCGGCTACCAGAGTGCAGCTGAGAAGTCTTACCAAAGCTCTTTGGCCTGACCTTGGGGAATCTACAGCTAGAAAAAGAAAGTTAAATCTGGACACCTTAATGGGCATAATGGCTAGTCGAGAGAGTAGCAAGAGGTCAGATCAGCAGTCAGCCCAAAGATAGAAGTATTAAGTAAACATGTGAAGAGGTGGGACAACTGCTGTGGTTTCTGTGTGCATCCTTTTAAAAAGCAAATAAAAATGACTATTATCTCAAAGATGAGCTAAAACAACATTGCCAAAATGTCCTTTCAAAGCTGACAACTCTGGTCCTTCTGTTCATTTCTGTTCATTTAAGGTTTTATTTATGGCTCCCTGATGAGGCCAATATGTCCACGTTCTTCTAGTGAAGCGTTTTAGTCTCTATGAGCTCATGACGTTTGACTCTTTAGTAGCTCCAAAATGTAACTAACTTTGTCTGTCTGCTGTACTGTTGTGTTGGGAGTTTACATGAGGGGGAGTGACACTAAACAGAGAGTTGGAAAACCAAGACAATCGGCTAAAGCTGGTCATTCTGAATCAACTTGTTGATGTGAGCAACATGTTTCCCAGCACACACAGTAATTGGATCTGTTGGTGATATAAACATATTGATTATAGAAGCCAAGTTCTGATTTGCTATCTCTGCTGTTCAGACTGTTTTAGTTCTACAGCATCATGCTACTCTGTTTAGTAAAATACTGTTAACAAACTAATATTCTAGCAGCTGGGGCACCAAACAATAATAGAAAATAACTGAAAATAACTCATTTGTTAAAATAAATAAATAAGTAATTCAATAAATAAAGTTCCATACTTAAATACAGTTTTAGCCTTACTTTTACATGAGATTATGTGTATTTTTTTGTTAAATGAAAGATCTTTACATGTTTATATAGTATATGTTTATTATTATAATTTATAAAAAATAATGAAACATAAAATATATCTAAATTACATTAATTTAAAAAAAAAAAAGAAAAATTACAGAACCAATATTTGTTCTTCTGTTAAATGGCATTAGTTTTATTTAATTTTAGAAACATATTTACCGTATTAAAATAAAAAACATTTAATTTTACCAGATTTAAAATATATGAATATATCTGAAAATCAATGTAAAATTGTAATTAAGTGATATTCTAATCTTTTTAACATCTAATTTAACAATTACATTTACAGTATTAAACTTGAATTTAACGGAATTCTGATAAATTTGCAACTGTATATGAAAATGTAAATTTTTCTTTTAAAAAATTTAAGTTTTATGGTCATACAGTTACAGGTTTTCACTGTTATTGTCAGTTTTTATAATTTTATTGACAATTTTGGGTATTTCAAAAAAAATTTCTAAAAAAAAAGCAAACATTTTGTGTAACAGATTTCAAACGAGGTCAATGAAAACATGCTAGCTGTCCCCATGATCCTATTACTGCTTGTACAATCGCCGCCTGCAGGGGGACGCCCTCCTCACGCTCCAGGGTATCCTCAGAGTGCCGGTAATCCCACCGTGAGTAATCCATTACTCTGCAGACTTGTCTTTTCCAGAGTCAGAGGTGAAACAGATTATACGTTTCCTCCTCGGTGGAGGTGAAATCAGGTCCTCTCTTAACGCTCCTCGTCTTTTTGTGGTCGCTGTTATAATCATGTATGAATACTGCTGCTGAGATTTTATGTTCTCAAAACTCACTTTTGAAATCATTTAATTTTACTTTCCACAGACATCACTGAATCTTTCTTTTGGTTTTAGTGCTACATCTTTGATCACATTTTTTAGAATCAGGCCTCTGATAAAAAACATTTCCTACTGATGTTGCAGTTCCCAGTTGTTACCAGTAGAGATCAGTACAGGTTACAGATCAGTGAGTTTTTCTGTTAAACCTGTACAAAGTGGTGGGGCTTTCACTGACATAAAAATGCCAGTACAGCAAAGTAAAAAGACCCTTAAAGTCCTGCATGAACATCCTACTTAAGTAAAAGTACACAGCAGCAAAACATAGTTAAAGTATTGCAGCAAAAGTAGTGATTTGGGCCCTCTGACTGATGTAATTTATTCCTGTGGCCTCATTAGATCACTTACAGTGTGTCAACAGCCTGTTGCTGCAGGTGGAGCTAGTTTGATCTGCTTATCTGAAAATCTAATCTAATCTAATTATATACGGGGACAACAGATAACTCTGAGGGCTCATTACATGATCAATGGGAAAGGAAATTTCTGACACACAAACCTGGTTACAGTTTTTCTCAGATCTTTTGCTGACACAATGGATTACTGGATTATTTATTGAAATGAAACCATGTGAGATGTTTAACGGGAAAAATCTTGATTTGGTGAAGCTTTTAATAACTCCCAACTACACACTTTTTTTTTATAAGAATCCAAAAAGGTTGGAAACCACAGATTTTATCTTGAACAATACAGTGTATTTTAAAGGTTGTTGTATTATCCATGTGTCAAACTGGAAAAGCTGTAGGATAAATGTAGTGGAGTGAAAAAATCCAGTATTTCCTGCTGAGATGTAGTGGAATGGAAGAAGAAAGTAGCAGTAAAAGTACAGCTACCTTAAAATTGTATTAAGTACAGTACTACATACTTAGTAAAGTAAACATGCTTAGTTAGCGCTGGCTATATAGTATGATATGACAGCGTTATTGAATAGTTAAATACATTTTTACTTAGATTTCTCTTTTTTTGTTACTGATCTTGTCTTGAAATTGGTATTTCTCTCATATTATTCTAATTTTTTAAAACTCATTTTATTGTATTTTCAGATGTTTCTCAAATGTACTTTTCCAGCTTGCTGAATTTGCAAAACCCAATTTAAACTAACAGTGTACTGCAGTTGCCTGATGTTAAGGAATGAAGACATAGTATGTGCACGTATAACATTATGTAAGAAATAAATTTAAAAAACGAAATAAGAAAAATAAAGTAACAAAAACACTGTAATGGCAGATATACAGTGACACATAACGTGAACGTGCTGCAGTAGATGTACTGTGATGTTTTGTTTTTTGTATGACACAGTCTACTCTATTAATATTAAATAATATTCATTCAGTTTTGCTGTTTAAATAGTTGAGCGTATCACATTTTAAATGAACTGTAGAAAAGTCTGTTTTAGAATTATACATATATATATCCATTATCTATACACCGCTTAATCCTCACTAGGGTCGCAGGGGGGCTGGAGCCTATCCCAGACGACTGAGGACGAAGGCAGGGGACACCCTGGACAGGTCGCCAGTCTATCACAGGGCTACACTTAGAGACAGACAACCAAGCACACTCACATTCACACCTACGGACAATTTAGAATCACCAATTAACCTCAACATGTTTTTGGACTTGTGGGAGGAAGCTGGAGAACCCGGAGAAAACCCACGCTGCACGGGGAGAACATGCAAACTCCACGCAGAAAGATTCCGGTGCCCCCACCGGGACACGAATCGGCAACCTTCTTGCTGCGAGGCAACAGTGCTACCAACTGCACCACCTTGCAGCCATATATGTACACACATATATATAACACATATTTATAATTATAATAATTAAAACAAACACTTCAATCATTTAAAAAAAAAGTTTTTTTATTGAAATGCAACAAGAGACAACTGCTTTACTGAATAAAAGTCATATTCCAACACTTAAAAAATAGAAAAAATACTATTCAAAATGAAATGACTTTGTAACAGAACAGCATCTACAGCTGAAATGTTTCTGACCTGCTTTTAACACTTTGACTCAGTTCAGTTCGGTGTCTGTACATCATATTAATACTGACAAACACAGGCATCACCAGGGTTTTCAAAGGAAAGCGACCTTTGACATCCTCCTCAGCGGTGGCTCCTGTACGTGATGATCTTGCGGCTGAGGTTGCGAGCGAGTCGGTCGACGGCGCTGCTGATGTGTCCCAGCTCCTTCCTGGACGTCAGGCCCTCGATGTTCCCGCTGTACCAGAGCACCCAACCGGCCAGAGACATGACCACGAACAGGGCTCCTGCACAGAGGTCGTATCACTCTTTCATTTAGAGTTCACAGTAACACTGAATTTGTTGGAATGACAATCTTTTAAAACGAACAGTGTGTTTATCACAACCAAAAAAAACAGAATGAATTATTGGATTTTTAATGTTCTGATGATCCTTGAACTACTCATCTGTGCTGTGCTGAACTGAATCTAAGACTAAAATCTTAATATCTACTGTATGTGTCAATTTAAAAGTTGGCCAAAATAAACCATTTGCTCAAACTGGATGCTGCAAAATCCAAAAAAAGCTCTGCCTTTCTCGGCACAGCGGAGAAGCCATGAGTGACTCAACTGCAACCGACAGTCACAGGACAAAAATAAGTGACTTTTTTGCCTAATGATCAATAACATTCTACCTTTTTAAAAAATCTATTATATATAGCATTCTAAGTGCGTCATCTTGCCAAAACAATATTTCTGAGTTCTCTCTATTTCTAGGTATGGTTGTGTTGTTTGCATAGAGGAGCAGTATGGCACAGCTATATGACATAAATCATGAAAAAGAACAAAACTGAAACCTGGAATCTACATGTACAACGTTTTCCCAAGTGTCCTCACATGTTACCAATACTGGAAAAACAATGGTGACACTACATGCTATAGAAGCTTTCAAACATACATTTTTAAATAGTTTCTATACTAGTTTTGTATCTGCTCTGTGCAAACACAGTCTGCAGGTCAGTCAAAAACTCCCTGAATTGTTGTCACATGACTATTGGCTGCAGCTGAGACAAAATAAAGCACAAATCGTTTTTGTTTTTTTTACAGAATCCCTTTATTGCACATGGTATGTTTTTAGCTATTTTATTTTATTTTTGAAAAGAACATGTAGAATAAAGTGGTTTTAATTAAATATCATGACTTAAGTTCAGATTTAGTGAAGTTTTCACTATGAAATGACCATAACAGATGATTCATTCAAGGACTCTTGGAAAGTTAAAAATCTGATGATATTTTCTCTTTTTACAGTTTCTAGTTTTGAGAAATGGTGTCATTTGGGCAGCTTTTTGTTTTTAAAAGTAATTTTTTGGCCTTTGTGCCTTTATTGGATAGTGTTAGTGAGAGAGAGAAAGGAAAGTAGGGAAGAAGAATGGAGGGAGGACATGTGGGAACGGGTCATGAGCGGGATTCAAACTCATGACCTCCACATTGGGACTCTAGGCCTGCACATGGGACACCAGCTCTACCAGGTGAGCTACAACGGCGCCCCTTGGGCAACTTTTTAAAGATAACATGCCTTACAAAGCCACCTGTGGGTTTTGGGGTTCAGATGGTTAAGATATTCAGACACATTTACTTGTGATTGCGATTGATTGTGAGCTTACATTGATGTACAAGTGCAGATTTTAGAAAAAATCTATTTACTATCCTAGTTTACTCATCAAGCTCTGATTACATGCTGAGTTGGGGACAGACAAACAAACATACCCGTATAGACCAGTAAGTCTCCATAGTCTTGTCCTTTAATCTGCAGATTGGCAAAGACTCCCACCAGCAGAATAGTTCCTCCCAGTAAGTCCATCAAGACGGCAAAGGCCAGCGCCGGTTTACAGTGGGACAGTCGGTCACACAGGCCCATAGTTCAGCTGGAAGGAAGGAAGGAGAGAAAACGCTGTTACTAACTAATCACCACCAAGGACCTGCAGCAGCACAAAAACACAGGAAAACTGCTGTTGTGTCAGTTACGGTCAGCCTGATCCCATCAGTGACGGAGGGCATTACTCTGCATTGTATAGTTTTGACTATTAATAACTACAATTTCCTGCTCAGGTAACATTTTCAATACAAAACGTAATCTAGAATTGTGTATTTTTTCCAGTATGTTAGAGCTTAAGTAAAAGGTTTCAGAATTTTCTTCACCACTGGAGATCGCATGTGATTAATACCATTAACTTACTGTTACTCATTCACTCAAATGGAAGCAACATTTTACTGTTTTTGTGAGTTGGATTTTTAACTGTTTCAAATGGCACTGCAAATAAAAAAATCACCCATTGTAAAAAAAAAAACCTGCAGAATGTATTTATATTTATGTATGTTTATTTTCTTAATTAAATGATTGACCGTTGAGTTTTTAAACATTCAGAATACCTTCAGAATGCTTTTACTTTGTACAAACAACAGTCAAATATTACAAAAAAGTATGTAAAAACATGACAGATGTTTATAAGAAAAGCAACAAATCACATTTAGGAAGCTAAAAACTTTATATTTTTAAACGAAGAATTAGTTTTGATGATCTCCAAACTCAACTGTCAGATGAATTTAGTGCAGCAGGCATCGAGGGTTCAATCCAGACAAACAGTATGCAGAATTTACCCTCATAATTTCACCACGTTATTTCAGAGAAAAATGAAAATTAAATTATCTCCCTTTGCTTTAGGCAAAGTAAAATCATTTCCCACACTAATATCATTACTAATATAGTCTGACAGACAGCAGTGGTTCTCTCACTGTGTGCCTTGGAATTAGTCTTATTTATAGCGATTTATGATGCAGTCAGATTCAGTCCATTTTGAGTTAAGACTTCATCATGACTAAACTGTAACTCCTAGAAAGTCTGATGAAGCTTTTCACCAAATAATCTCTACAAGTTATTTTTCATTACGGAGACGACCTGTACTCACTGCAGAGCCCGTTTTAGAGACGACTCGTGTTAAATTAGACGAATTAAGATTACATTTAATCCAAATCCTTCATTTTACCTGACTCACACTTGGACTTACTTGTTATTCTCGTTCCTTCGGCGACATAAAACTCCTCACTAACGTGTTCCTGATGCTTATGTGGCCTTAGTCTTTACTTCCGCGTTCACCTCCGCACGGTCTACCTGCGCCCCGCCCCTCACGTGACACGTGTCCGCTCCAGTTGCTTCTTCTTCTTCATGTTGGATTTTCTTAAGACTTCTGTGGCCTTGTTAGGACAAAGACAAAGATTTGATTATTATTATTATTATTTGCACACTTAATTTGACTGTTGATTAAACTCCACACCCCTAAGAGGAGACTGACAGACATTTTTTTGAACAGCTGCATTAATATGACTCCACTATAAAAGATATTAAGAACAACAAGGTGCACTTTAAATGAATTATAAATTAACCTTTGAGTACTAGATTTATGTCTTACTTTTCCTTTTTTTTAATTTTAATTTTGATGTATGTGCCCCTGACATGAACACTCTTGTTTGTACATAATATTAATGTATATATGTTTTTCTAAATAAAATAAATAAGTAAATCCATTTTTTCCTTCTCTCTCAAGTATTTTACGTCTTTCATAAATTCTAAGACATTTCATAAAAACAAAAACAGGACAATCTAACATAACCACACTGGTCTTCACTATTTCAATTGCATCTGTTTATTTCTTCTGTTTTATTTCCCCTCATGTATCTTAGAATAGACTCCAGCCCTGCATGATTCTTTGCAGAATAGAGTGTGTATACAACATATTTGAATTTTATTTCATCATATCGGGGCTAACGTACCTTTAAAAAAGACAAACAAGAACAGGAAAGAAATAAAAATTTATTTTGGTTATTTTATTCTGAAATATGAATTTAATGTAATTAAATGTAATGTAATGTAATTTAATTTTGTTGCATGTGCCCCAGCATGAACACCTTTGTTTGCACATCCTGTTTATGATTCTTAACAGTGTAGAAGCTGTTAAAACTAATTACACATTCAACAGATTTTTTATGGACTGATGACATTTTATTCTGAACTATAATGCTTCTTAATTTCATGTAAAGGATTTTATATCTTTTATGAACTTTTTCATGTAAATTTCATAAAAGCAAAAACAGTATAATTTACAGCTACAACCAGAAATTTCAAAATATGTTCACTTTTTAATTGTGTTTACTTCTTTGCATTGTTTTATTCAGTTGTTTTTCTTTTCAAGCTATGTGTTGTTTTCCATTTTACAAAATTAACAAAAACAAGAAGGCGATTACAAATGACTATATTTCCAACAAATGTCTTCTGGTCTGATGATATTTTATTCTGAATTCTGGAAGAAAGTTGGAAACGGTTCTGCGCATGTGCGAGCGGCCACACCGGTACACCTGTAGACGCCACTTATAATCAGGTAATTGCTGCAGAGAGAGCGTCAGAGGAGGCAGCAAGGTAGCAGCTGTGGCTAGTTTCAGGCTGTATTACTGAAGTATAACTGCACACAGCTACTGGAGACAAGTAACAGCAGCTTTACTCGGTTATAACCCCGCTGACATCCTTAGCCATGAACCCTCCGGCCGGCAGAGACGATTCAAACCCGGCAGGTAACTGCAACACCTCCACGACTCATCCTCCTAAATCAGTCTGCATTTAAATAACTTTAACACGTCCGCGTGTAGCTGTAAAACAAAAAAAAACACCCAGCGTTTGTTTAAAAAGCTGTAGATTGGAGAAACCGGCGGGTTTTTTTCGGTTTTCACAATAAGGAAACGAAATCTTCTGCTTTTAAACTCAAAAATGAATCCGTATTAATCAGCCACAGGCTTCGTTTTTACACACTAATACCTCATTTAGTTTAATTGTCTTGCCCCGTTTAAGGTCAATGTCGATTTTCTTTTATTTTGTGAATATCAGCATAATATGTGCACAAGACGTTTGCTTAAGTGGACGAATTAGGAGGGTAATTAAATCGTACCAGGCTACAGCTTTGTTATAAAGCTACATACGATAAATGCATGTAACGATAAATACGCTGGTAATTTAACCTCACAAGTCACTTATATCAATACAAACCTGTTACTTATGCACAATATTGATTCTGTTTTAAAATATTGATGTTGCTCTGACTTTAGCTGCCACAGAAATGTTAGCATAAATGTTAGCTAACACAGATGTTTGATTTTTAGTTTTAAATAGATTAGTAAATTGCCAATTTGGGGGTGCTAGGACAAAACTTGTGATTGACCTTTACTTCACTGTAATTGATATTTAAATTCACGACATGAAGATATTGTCAAATTAGTAAGGATAGTAAGCCTACAGTAGCTAACAACTCAAGCTAGCTAGCTAGTGCTATCGCAAGCCATGTAGCACAACGTTATTAGCTTAAGATAAAGTTGGCTATTGTGCCTTTTAGACAGATAATAGTACTTTTCTTTTTCTTTTCTGCTGGTTAGCTGTTATGCTACTGTATTAAATTATTGTCTGTGTTATGACTGTTTTACTGATGATCTGTTTTGTTGATTTGTTGGTTTTGGTGTTTAGTCTTCTTAATGTGAAGCTCTACTCCCCACATGATTAGCAGATTACTAGTCCTACACCATTAACTTTAACTTAGCACAAACATATGATTTATCTGCAACACTTTTGATATTGATTGAGCAGAAATACCAAACATATTGTTGTGTTACTTTATGGAATGTTGCATTTCACTTTTCAGTTGTACATCATGGTATTTGTGATATCTTTGGTTCCAGGACCAAACAAGAAGTTTGAAAGAATAGTTTTATGATCCATTTAATTAGCAGATGATGGTTTTAGCAGTAAACAAAATGTGCTGTGTGAAATAGCACCTTTGGTTTCTTGAAGTGTTATGATAACACTGGCAGTGATCTCCAATTCAAGTTTTAAAATATTGTGGAAATGACCAGCAAAATACATTTTTTGTACATTTAGGATGTGCAGAATATTCGTCTAATTTGCTTTTGCATGTGTTAGAGCACTACATGCCCTCATCTTCATCAGCAGCAGCATCATCCTCAGCAGGAGGAGGAGGAGGAGGAGGTTTGTATTTGGATGCGTATGCGGTGTCTTTTCCCCTGGAGGACAGTATGGAGCGACCGCCCGCCTACCACCTGAACCAGGGCCAGCAGATGATGGACGGTACGTCACGTCTACTACACGTGTTGGTATTTATTGTCTCTGAGTAAATAAATGTGAAGAATCATGTGTGCTGTGGATGATGCTCAGACTTCCAGGTTGTAGGTTTCATGTTGCATTTCATGCATTTAGTACCTTTAAATATGGAAAATCTGACACGTAACAAAATAGATTTTTCTTTGGGTTGGGATTTGAAACGTGGAAATTTGGATTAGCTTTCTGAAATACATTTTATCTTTGGATTGACCACTAATTTTTGGTGAGCTCTGTCCCTTCCAATACTAAGTAAATATCAATCAATCCCCCCCACAGTATAAAGTCGAAAATACGTTAAATTTGTCCTTGTTTTATGAACATCAACAACGGCTCTGCCTGGTGTTGTTTCCTGTTCATGTTCAATTTAGTCAATCAATTTTGGTGCAATCAAGGAAGACTGCTGACTGATATTTGGAACTGATATAAAACAAATGTTCTAAATTAACAGCATGTGAAAGCAGAAAACCTGACGTTCATAACAATGGTACTTCATTAAAAACCTTTACTATAACTGTTATTTATTTGACTTGACCACAGTCATTTTTCTTAATCATGAGAATCGTTTCCAGTCACCTGTACTAAAACAGCGGAATGAAATACATCCAACAAAGTCAGGGTCCTTTAAATTGCTTATTTTAAATTGTTTCTGACTTTTTAAGTTAATGAGACAGGTTTAATAATGGTACAATACCTTAACTATATTTCTGGTTGCTTGGACTACGGTGGTTGAAATTTGCTGGACGTACTTCCGGCCTGTAGAATTCTTAAGCTGATCACGATCATTTAGCATAATCATTAGAATGATTTTCCACCATGTTCCCTCTTCTTCTACTTTATTTAAAGGCACCAACTGTTTATCTCGAGGCGCTTAACCTCTAAGATCGGGCCGAATGCATTTCTATGAGCATCTGTTGACATTAACATCATGGATTCAGTTGCAAAACCAAACACCACGGCACCGCTGTGGGCAGTTTTTGGTTTTAAGCCAAATGAAAAAGAAGAGCAGAATAACTGGGAGGAGGCAGTTTGTTGGATTTGCAACAAAAAGTTGACACTCAAAGGCACTAATAATCGAAAACTGCAAGTCACTGTATGACAATTAATCAGCAACTAAAATGTCTTGATCGTGGTAATAATTTCTTGCAAACTGTAATGAAAAAACTAACTGAACTGGTTGTTTTCTGCACATCGACTGTAATGCCTGAGAGTGTAAAGAATGAAACGTCAAGTTCAGCCTTTATGTGTGATTTTGCACACATGCTGCTGTATCGGTGGAAAATATTTTGATTTCCCAAACATGGTAATAGCTGACATGTTTCATCCAAGTTATGAACATTTTACGGGATCCTTAAGTTCTCAGGCAGCAGAGTTGATGAAAGATCAGTTTTACTAGTTTATATCTACTGTCAAGTCCGAAGCAGTTCTTCATCTCTTCTGTAATTTTAGTCTTTTCTTACCTGTTTTTCTCCTCCCACCCTTCATAGCCTCCTCCATGTCTATAAACTCTGTCCGCCTCGTATATTCTTAAGTCTCTTCCTCCTGCAGAGCCGGTGGTGCAGGAGCTGCCTTACTCTCAGTACAGCCCTTTCATCCTGGTATCGAACCTGCGGGCTCACCTGTACGTCTCTCTGGAGAAGAACGCCTGGCTGCAGAAGCGCATCGAGGAGCTGGAGGAGGAACGGAACTTCCTGCGCTGTCAGCTGGACCGCTTCATTGTCAGCATGAGGAATCCGGAGGGTGAGGCGTCTGAAAACCCTCTTAGAAGCGGAGAGAACTCAGAAATGTCTTCTGTGCAGATTGACAGAATGACATAAATAATAAAAAAAAGAGAAAAACTAAAGCTAAAGTTCTTTATTTATTTTACAAATTCCTTTAAAAATCCCCTTTTTCATATGCCCACAGCTGTTACAAATACTAGAACAAATGCTGACTCTATATACTATAGATAATTTACTACATACAAATTTGTTTCCATATGTGTCTCGTCTCTGCTCTGTTAGCAAAAAACTGCAGTTCAGCCAAAAAGTCTCCAAATGTTTGTGATGTAAGTGTTGATTACAACTAAGTCAGCCATGGCTTATCGATTCTGCCAAAGAACATAGAATTTTAATTTTTTCACAGAATCGTATTGTTCGGAAAACTTTTTTGAAAAAAACGATACATGTAGAATAAAATGCATTTTGAAGAAATATGATTTTAAACTTACATTTGGTTAAGTCACAGATGAGTAGCACAAGGAACATTGTAAGGTTGAAAATCTGCTATTTTTTCAGTTTCAGACTCATAAATTGTGTCATTTTGGCCATTTTTAAAGTCAACAAGCCTCTTTTAGGCTTTCAGATGATAAAACTGAGACCTCATTTATACATTTCGTATTCTGTTATTACAACAAACATTATTGTTGCTGATAGCTTCATTCTGATTGGTCTGATTGCATACAGTGACAGAGTGGTGTGGAGATGCTCAGCGTGGCGTGAAGGTCCAGCCTGCCAGCTCTCCCTCCCCTCCCTCCCCTATGACCACCAGGTCTGGAATGACCCTCAAACGCCTCCAGGGACCAGGACCTCGAACCCGCCGCAACGCAGCCATCCCTGGTAAGGAACACACCAACTCAAGACAAGAGCTTTATTGCCTCATCTCTCTTACTACGGTGAAATAAAGGAGATTTTCTTGTGTTCGCTTGGTCGTAGTCAAGGAGGAGTTTCATGTGGAAGAGGACAAATACTACACCGAGGATGAGTATGTGGAGGAAGAGGAGGAGGAGGAGGAAGATGAGGACTCCACGGTGGAGAAGGGGTCAAAGAAGAAGGGCAGAGGGCGAGCAAATGGAGAGCCGAGGATGAAGATGAGGAGGATCTTCAGGATCACCCACGGGAGGGAGAGACAAAGAGGTGAGGGTCATCGAGCACAACACGTGATGCAAGCGTTATTCCTTCACCTACAACACAACTGTACACCATTAAGTGGTGTCTGACACACAAAAACGCTATTTGTTCTGCTGTAATGAATGAAGAAGATTTAGTGTTTGAAAACAAGTTCCAAATGGATAGTAAAGGACTTTCTCATTGTTTCTTATAATCAGCAAATCCCATTAAATACAACAAAGTCAGCAATTAATGTATCCTGTTAATTGAAAAGTAAACCAAAACCCAGCAGCAGTTTTGAAAGGCGTATTGTCTTGACAAAATTACAAAAATCACTATCAGCCAGAAACTGTATGAACAGAAAGAATTGTTGGATTTTGAACTTTCCAGTGGTTCGTGAACTACCCATCAGTGATGTGCTGTTTATTGGAAAACTTAACCAAGTCTAAGCTGAATTGTGGTATTCCATCGAAATCTCGTTATTGTACACTTCTCATTTAAAAATTCACCAAACAAATAAACCGCTTGCTTTCACCAGAATCTTAAAAAAAAACGCTAAAGATTCTTGGTGCATCTGGAAAGCCATGACTGTCTGAGTTGTGTCCAACAGTCACAACATTTCAGAGACTTTTTAGCTGAACTGTCAGCTGTGTTTACACTGAGCATACAATGGAGCTGTAGTATGTCAAGCTCCCATTTTTTTTCTCCAGTATTTGAAACATCTGTGGGCACTTGGGAAAATGTTGCAAATGTTGCTTCTAAGTTTTTTCAATTTTTGTAAAACAAACAACCAAAAAGAATGTTTTTGTTGTCGCTTTCTGACACTATAACTGCACAACAGATATTTCTGAGTTCTCTCTACTCCCAGTTGTGGTTGTGCTGTTCCCATAGAGGTGTAGGACTTTATACTGCAGTGAAAGATGAACCCACAGTGACTAAAAATGTGAGGTTCACGGGGTTAACAAGTGTTATCTGTGTATCCATAACCTGATTAAGTTGATGTCTTTGCGCCACTAAGCTTCATTTAGTCCAAAAACTATTAAAAACAGGCCCACTGAGCCATATTGTTTCATCATTATGATAAACATGGGCTCTACAGTAGATTCAGAAACAGTCCTAATTGATAGCATTTTTTAACACACTGACTAAAATACTCTGCAGCAACCAAAAACACTAAATTCACTTATGAGCCTCAGCTCCACATTCTTTTCACTGTTGACCCTCCATTTTCTGCGTGCTCCCCAGTTAAAGACCCAGACGGGGTTTTGATTCGGTACAAGAAGATCCTGTCCACCTACCAGCGGGTGAGGAGCATGTCCCGAGCCTTCCAGATCCACGGAGTCGACCGCAACACCATGGCCTCCACCTCCCCCATCGCCGAACTGCTGCTGGTGGCGCCAGAGAAGGTGTTGATTTAATGCTCCTGTTCATTATAGTCCGTTAGCAGGTATCTAGACTTGGGGTGCACTGAGACGAAGAATGAATTCAGTCAAAAATTTGTCATCTTTTTAATGAAAACAACATATAATTTCCTCTTTATAATGCATCTGCTGTATATTTCATGTAAAGTTTTGTTTGGGAGCACATTTGAACCCCTTAAAAATTACAATTAGCTGTAAGAAAATGCACAAACAGAAACAATAATCAAATTTTCAAGTTTCTGACAGTACTTGAGCTGATCATCTGTTCCATGCTGTTCTATCAAAAAACTTCAATCTAAGTTTAAGCTTGATTTTGAATCATAATATATCACCGAAATAATAAAAAATGTTGCAACTGTGAAACCACGACTAACTCAGCTGTGACCCACAGTCATGTGACAAAAATACCGAAACTTTTCAGCTGGACTGCAGACAGTGTTTACACAGAGACGATAGGAGACAAGTATGGAAACAAATTAGAAACATAAGTTGTCAAATAGTATGTAGAGTCACCATATTTTTCCAATGTTAGTAGCACCTGTGCCCACTTGGACCAATGTTGTACATGTTGATTCCAGTTTTTGGGGGGGGGGTTTGTAAAAGAAAAATGTAATTTGAGTTTCTCTTGTCTTTATGATTGATGCCCATACAGCTATGTCATATTGCACAAAAGACATTTTTCAGTCCTCTCTACTTGTATAATTGTTTTTCATAGAGGTGCTGGACTTTATGCTGCAGTGAAAAATGAGCCACAGTGAAAGTGACGGTGAACACCATTTGGAGAACATTTTAAAAGAGCAGCGCCGGGTTTCTTTTTGCATGTTTAATCTCATCTCGTAAAAAATTGTCAAGATTTTTACTTGAATGACCTGTTCTGATGTTCCTGCAGGTAACAGAAGTTGGAGAGTTCGAGGCGTCGAAGGAGAAGCTTTTGGATTACGCCCGGCGGTGCTACAAGACGATGGACGACCAGACGCACGCCAAAGTCCAGACCATGAAGAAGACTCACAAGCTGCTGCCAATCTCCTACAGGTTCAGGAACTGACCAGCAGAGCAGGGAGGAGGAATAAATGATCTGTTCGGTGGGAGATTTCTACACCACACACATGCACTGACATTTTTTACAGTTTTGTTTGCCTTAATACAAGAAAATGTAAGAAATGTGAGACTCAGAAGATTTGATGCCAGTTTGAATGTAGTTTTTCTAACAGGACACTTATAATTTGTATAGATAAGACTTTTTTTCTTTTGAGGTAGTCTGCAGCCAGGAGAGTTGGAAAGTTTTGTTTTTGGATCAGATTTTGGTTTTCCCTGGAGACTAGAGTTGCTTCTTCTTTTTGAGTTTTTCTCAAGAATTAACTGAAGCTCTGGGACATGAATTTTCATTTCATTAGACTTTTTGATTTTTCAGTGCTTGCAGCCATTTAACAGATCGGGTGTCAAAATAATCAGAGTTAGACTAAATGTGTCTGGAATTTTGGAAAGATTGTTTTGTTCTGAGTATGACTCATTTCTTTTTTTTTTCCTATTACATGAGAGGGCAATATCTATTTTCTTTATTTTTTTTTGACTCAGTATTTCAGTCACATTGACACTGAAAAATATGAATGAACGTTTGTTATTTGTTATTTAAAAAAGCAACTTTATCTGTTCATGTATTTCATGCCTACATTGTGAAAGTATTTAAATTTGGAAGTATTGATGTTGCTGAATTTCTTTGCTTATGACTGTGATAACAAAAAATGTAAAACATCATATTGTGCAAGAAAATAAACGATGTTGCAGATACTATTGTTAGCTTTGTTAAGAGTCAGGACTCATGTTGAGAAGTTTAAATCTGAGAATTAATTCAACCTTATGAGTCCAGAATTCAAAGGAAAATCTGTGTAAACAAACAATAATAACATAGACTTGCTGCTGGCGCGGACAAGATTTACACTGAACTGTGTTTTATAATTTGGGTATTTACAAGATGCCGTACTCTTGTCAAGAAACCATACAGATGCCTGCAATAATAAAACTTAGTTGATGCTGATCTACCATAACCTACAGCAATTAATTGAAAAATGAAAACATCCTCTGTTTACAAGTCATCATTCATAAGCCTGAGCTGCAGAAACAAATTTATCTGACAGATCCTGCTGAAAACATCTGATGTATAATGGTGAAAACATCAGCTGTACATAAAAGAATAAAGCTGATGTCCATCAGGAGTTTCTGTCATGAGCTTTAGTGCAGCGTCCTCCAGTGGTAGAAAGTAGTAATGCAGTGTAGCGAACTGCTGTGATCAAAAAAAGATGCTGGATTGTTTGTGTGATTTGGGACCCTTAACACCCAATTTAACATAAACTTGCAATAGTTAACCCTTTGACATAATTTCTGAGCATTTTTTGCTCCTGTCATATTTTCATTCACACTGGACTATTTTTTTTTACTGCAACGTGAAGTCCTGCAGCGCCATAGAAACAGCACAACCATGACTGGAAGTAGATAAAACTCAAACAGGTCTTTTGTGCAGTATGACACAGTTACAATGCCATCAATCATAATAATTTCTTTGATGAGTCATTTTATAAAAATGGAAAAAAAAAAAAAACTAGATTAATGTTTTTCCGAGTACCAATACTGGAAAACAACGGTGACTGTTAAAACTGCATGTCTTTTTGCTACTTTCATCCGAGGACCATTGGAGAGTTGAAAATGTGTCAATTCTGTTTTATGTTTCTGGCTGATAAATGGTGTCATTTTTAAAAGATAGCATACCTTTCAAACCCATCACTGGGTTTTGGAGATCAGGGGGTTAACTAGGACCAAAACCAGCATTAAAAGATTCACATATTTATAATGTATCATTTATGATCATTGTTTTTTTCAAAATACATTTTTAAATTTATTCTTATGTTAAAAATACATTAGTATGTGCCACAGAAGTAAAAGCCTAGACTAGCTTATATTTTTTCCCTTTAATAAGAAAACTATTTACTGGTTTGATTTACTTACACTTTTTTATGTTCTTTAACCAGTGGAAGTCTCATTGAGATGAAGAATTTCTCTTACATGAGCTTCCTAGACATGACAGATAGCAGCACGCATGAAACAATTTAAATAAGGTTTACATGAAAATTAGGTGTGTTACAATTTCATAAAATTGCAATGTCGTTAATCATACAGGTGTGTGAAGACAATACTTCCTGTGCATTTTTTTGGCAGATAAAGAACCCTGGATATGAAGGAAACAAACAGAAAATAGCTTTAGGAATTGTGGTGTATGAATGCATTTTAAGCAGTCTGGCTGATGATTCAAATTTTTAGATAAAGCTTTGTAAAGCTCAACTAATCAATACAGTACAAACAGGATACATTTAAAATTATAATAGCAATAAAACATTTCTTTGCACAACTGCATAACTAATCACACTTAAAAATCTATTTTAGTTTGAATTTTTTGGGCCATGTGTGTGTATGGAGATCCACATAATACAAAAAAATATTTATATTGCATATTGATGGGTCATATAACTGAAAAGTGTCTGACACAAATATCCAGGAAACTTTGTTTAACAATAGTTTTGAAATAAGGAAATTTTAAATACATATACTAAAACTGTGCTCGTATTCTTGTGCACTTTTGTGGATTTTAATCATAGTTTGGTTGAAGCTTGGCCTGCAAGCTGGTGCAGTGGTTAGCACCGTTGCCTTGCAGCAAGAAGGTTGCCGGTTTGCGTCCCAGTGAGGACACCCAGGATCTTTCTGCATGGAATTTGCATGTTCTTCCTGTGCAGCGTGGTTTCTCTGGCTTCCTTCCACACAGTCCAAAAACATCCATCCATCCATTATCTATACACCGCTTCATCCTCAATAGGGTCGCGGGGGGCTGGAGTCTATCCCAGCTGACTTAGGGTGAAGGCAGGGGACAGCCTGGACAGGTCACCAGTCTATCACAGGGCTACACTTAGAGACAGACAACCAAGCACACTCACATTCACACCTACGGACAATTTAGAATCACCAATTAACCTCAACATGTTTTTGAACTGTGTGGAAAGAAGCCGGAGAACCCGGAGAGAACCCACGCTGCACGGGGAAAACATGCAAACTCCACACAGAAAGATCCTGGTGCCCCCACCGGCAACCTTCTTGCTGCGAGGCAACAGTGCTACCAACTGCGCCACCTTGCAGCCCAGTCCAAAAACATGTTGAGGGTAATTGGTGATTCTAAATTGTCCATAGGTATGAACGTGAGTGTGCTTGGTTGTCTGTCTCTAAGTGTAGCCCTGTGATAGACTGGCGACCTGTCCAGGATGTCCCCTACCTTCACCCTAAGTCAGCTGGGATAGACTCCAGCCCCCCCATGACCCTACTGAGGATTAAGTGGTATTGGATGGTTAAAGCTTTTTACTTTTAACAAAAGGAAATCTTGACACTACACCATCCAGTTTCTAATAGTTGGTAGCCTTTATAGCAGTAGATTGGTGTCCTCAGTTTTAAATTTGGTTATTCAACAGTCACATACAGCTGTAATCTTTTTGTCTTCATATATTTGGATATATCTTGAAAATAATGTTGAAATAAGACTTGCAAAGTATTTTAAATGAGATGAATGTAAATGTTAATTCGTATGGAGAAACTATTGCTTGACAACTGTATTATTTTTCTGCACATTGTGGGTCGGTGCTTGAACCTGTGACTTAGATGATACAGATGCAACAACTTTGTATCAGCCCTTGAATATGCTGGTTGATAAATGAGGACTACAAAGGCTTTAAAACAGAGCAGCACGGAGAGCCTGAGCTGCAGTGATACAAAGGTAAAGAGGTGCAGCAGAGGAGCCGTCAGCACAGTGAAGCCTTTAAAGCCTGATCAATACCTGACTGTTTTCATCACCCGGCAGCCGGAGCACACAGGTCAACTGTAAAGCGGTGAGTTTTATTAATCATAATTAGGGTTAGACACTGCAGGGTCAACACAAAATACTCACTTATGAATCTTACTCTCTTAAACCACCAGATTATGCCTCCACATGGGAATGGTGACAACAAAGAAGAGGATAAGAGGATGTAAGAAAAACAACAAACATGTCAGTGTAGGTGACAGTGTGGTTGTGGCTCAAGGGTTAAATTCAGTATGATGCAAAACTTAGTAAAAAACACACACAAAAAAAAACGAAAAAAAAACAAAAAAAAAAAAAAAAAAAAGATACAATATTGTGTAGGAAGAGAAAAAACATACATCCAGACTGTTTAAAAAATAGCTTAAAAAACGTGTTTCTTTTTTGTGTGTATGTGTGTGTAATTTTTTTTAATTGTAAGGAAAACCAGTATGGTTATGAATAAAGTCCTGTGCTAATCTGTGTTACTGAACTTTCTACAAAGTGATTAAGTTAAGAGCATCTACTCGCTGCAGAATTTCCTCTTAATCAAATCAAATGAAATTCCCTATTAAGACATGCTTGTGTTGTGTTTTGTTGTTATACAGTGATCAGGATTACATTATATGCATAAAAAAATAATTTTTATAAATAGATATAAAGCAATATCCCCTCTGGGATCAATAAAGAATTTCTAATTCTGATTCCAGTGATATGTGTAAACACAATAAATAAGGTAAAGCTTACTTTAATGGTTGTCAGTGCCTTTTACAAAATGCAAAACACTGAAAAAAAGACCTATGCAGGCTGCTGGTGTGCCAAAAATACAATGCAATTGTCATTATCTCCTATATATTACATTTTTTGAGCTTTATTTAGAGTTCAAAAACGCTTTAATGACAAGAAAACAAGGAAAGATACAATAAATAAACAGCAAAATAGCCACTTGGAGCAAACAAATAATCAAATAATGACTGGATTAAATAATAAATCTATGGTGGTATTTAACTGCTAGGTTAAAGCAGTCGTGGACTTCTTTTCCCAGAACCTCCTGCGGCTACAGGGCCGATGGGGCTGGCGGTACAGTGGGTCGTAAAACAAAACTCTGTTTACTCTTTGACCTTTGCCAGCCGTCCAATCAGAGTGGGAGTTACGCTGGAAGTAGTAAAACCAGACCGTTTTGACGGACAGCCACAATCAACGAATAGGAATGCGGGAGCGGCCGCAGCGGACCAATCAGAGGTGAGGTGGGCGGCGCTCCTGTCCAACAGGGCATCGGAGGAGGAGGTGTTCCTGGTAGCCATCTTGGATGTGCGGAGTGATTGTTTAGCGAGAAGAATTGACATTTTTTTTTTTTAGAAAATAAGCCTTCATACTGAGTCGCTGAAGATATACCGGAGTGCGGCGACAGAGGAAAGCACGCGTAACTCGGAAAAATCCAGGTAAATTGGTCGCGGAGCCAAAGGTGATGCATTTCTGTGGCTTCCCCCCCTTTCTCTCTCTGCCTCTCTCCCCTCTCCAAATTGTGTCTCCCACATCAAATAGCGCAGCCGGTAGGAAGCTGCAGCTCTCCACACTGACAACAACTTGTAGTCTGTGTGTTTGCGTTTTAAAACGAAAAAGCACAACTTCTCGAGCAGAGCCGCGGTGTGTGAACTCGGAGTTGGCGGTGAAGTGTGTGTATGTGCTCGGATGTTGGTGCCTACTGTTGGCACTAATGATGCCTGCATTGTTTATAAACATCCCGGGCGAACAAACACTTGTCCCTCGGTGTGAAAACGCCGTTTGGTTGTTTGGTTAAGTTTGTTCATGGATCTGTCAAGTTTTTACATTTGGCTACAAAATGTTCCAAAATCAGGCAGTTTAAGTGTCCTCAGTTGGACCAAACTCAGCTGCTCGGTGTGAATGTGTGTTAGCAGGACAAGGAGGGTTCTGTCTCCAGATGTGTGCACCTGTTTGGAAAAGTAATGCTAAAGCTGGTTTAACACGGTTTGATTGTTGAAGTCCTGTTAGTCAGGCAAGGCTGCAGTTGCAAAACTCGGACGTGCAGGTGAGCTGTGTGTCAGAGTTTGCTGAAGTTGAGTCCGAGGCTGCTTGCAGGCCAAGTTTTCCCAAAGGTTCAGACATCAATAGGCAGGCATGGGCTGCACAATACTGGGAAAAAATACATTGCAATATTTAGGTTTTCTACAATATATATATTGAGATTTTTATCCAATGCCTTGAAGAACGAATTGTTCTAAAATTTGTAGGGGAGTGCATTTGCATAGAAACTCGAACAAATCCTATAACTGAAAGATTGCTATTTGCTGTGAAGACTTTTTATTTAAAAAAGTAAAATATTTTGAACCTTTTGTAGCCTTTCTCAAACAGTTTAATATTAGCAAAAGTATCCAAAATACTTTTTTGTTTTGGATGACATTCAGATCAGACTTTGCACTACAGAGCTTGGTGGTTAGGCTGATTATCACAAATATACACTGATAAACAAAATACTTTCATTTCACAAAACAGAACTTCCATGCTGTGCTACATTCGTGCTAATATACAAATCTGGATAAAATAATAATTGCTGAGGTGAAATATAAATTAAATTGTACCAATGACTCCTCAATGCTTATCAATATACACTACAATTCACCAGTGTCCCCAGAACTATTCATGTACAGGCTACAGTTGATGCTGCTAGTCAGTTGTGCACAGAGAAGTTTCTAGTCTCCACTCGAGGACTGCAGCACAGCAGCTGGGAGTCGTTGAAATCAGTGAAATTTGATGTTCCAATGTCAGATTTACCTAAAACCAAGTGATTTTATCTGCATAGACTGTTTTTAGTTAGCGGAGCATTTTATCATTAGCTTCACAATTATTCGTGTTCACATAATTTTTAGAAATCAAAATCATGACCATGATTAATATTCTGTTAATTTCCAGCCTTAAAAATATATTTTTTTCCCCATCCAAACCTTCGTTTTTAGTGGGGTTTTTTGTGTTTCTCCCTCATTTGGCTGCGCACGTGGAACCCGCATGTCTGCAAACTCCTTTTAAATATAGTTTGAAAACACTTTGTGTATCCAAGAACACCAGCACGGCCCACTATGAGAACCATGTGTGTTTCCTCATTGTATCAGGCAGCAAATGTCCTCTTACACTTTCTGAAACACCGATTGGCATTTTTTTACTGTTTTCTTTTTTTATAGACCAAACAACTAATCAAGGACTAATCACAAGGGGTCTGGTGCATTTAGCCAAATGCCATATATGTGACAATATTTCTCAAACTGAAAACACTTCCTTTCAAAGTGAGATTTTTACTTTTGGGGTAATGTGCCCCATACTGTTCATTACATTATGAGCAGCTTCATCTTACAAAGTGTTACTTCTGTATCCACATATTTTATTTACCTTATTGCTGTTAGCAAAAGCTGCAATCAAGAACACATTTCAAATTGTGCAAGGTGCTATTATAGAAACTCCTTGTAGCAAGAGTTGAAAATGAAGCTATGATTGAAAATTAAGTCGAAATTACCAGTGCTTTCATGTAAGAAATCCCAAGAATATGTAGATTAGAAACAAAAAAGCGCGTACATTTTAACCTGCATTAAGGATAACTCAGATAATTTTTGTTGCCATATAGGATTACAGAAGTGACAATAAGTTCTCAACACCATTGCAAATGCCTCCTTCCAAAATAGTCATCAGTTATCTTGTTGGGCAAACTCCCAACAACACAAAGGGAGATTTAAATGAAACTTTAGCACATTGTTGAACTCCTGACGTCCCTAAACCTAAAGATTCAGTACCATGAGTGGCTGAATGGAGGCATTTCATTTATTCCTCTGTCGCTCTTCGTTTTACTCGGAGTCTGTCTCAGAACAGCATCATAAACAGTAGCTCTCTGCAGCTCCAGCGTTGCCACAAATGCCTTTGTTTAATGGCCTGTATCCGAACCTGATAACTGGTCCGCAACCGACCTGCTGCCAGATTGTGTCTTAAAGCTGACATGGCTTATTTTCCTCACCTCAGACTGCTCGTAAAAATATGTCTGCTCCATCTGTTCTCCTTTTGTCATCAACAAACGTGGACTGTGGGAATGCAGTTTGGGCCCTTTTCTGGGTCAAAAGGATCAGCTTTTCAGTTCGATGAGTGTTGGAGCCACCCAGCAGCAGTCATATCTGTGAAATTATGACTTAAAGCTCTGCTTGGTAGATCGAATGCATGGTGGGAAGAAGGCTTTTACAGAATATGTAGAGAATATATTTACATATTTACTGCTGAGAAAGGAAACATTCAACTGTCTCATTTGGCCATACTGCTTAGCATATCGTGCTGCTCTCTGCTGTGCAATTGAAATATATGTTAGGGTCATGAATCATGTACAAAAGATACACAATTATTTATTTATTTAAGAATGGTATCTTGGTTTATAGCCCCAGTGAAGTCTTTGCCTGCTACTTGATAACTGAAGGTACTTGAAGGAATATTTCTTCCTGTTATCTCCGTTCTGTTGCAATAATCTTGGTTGGCTTGGCTGCATGTTATTGGAAAAAAACTCATATATATTTTGATGTGAATTACTGGAGTGATTTTGTGAGGGAGTGCATCTACATCCGAAGTAAAAATAATTTAAAAACAGCTGAAAAAAGCTGTTTGGAACCTTTTCTCATATGGTGTAACACCACCAAAGGCATTCAAAAAAGGTTTTTTGTTTTGGATGGAATTTAGATCTGACTTTGCACTCATCGTACAAAGCTTTGTGGTGCTGATTTAAATGGTCAAACACATTAATCAAGTTGCACATGTAGTGGTAACAATTGCAAGACACTGCCAGCAGAGTACTATTTTTGGTCACCACCATTCTTTCTGCAGCTGAAATATTTCCGAATATCCGCTGCAGCATTTCTTTTTAAAACTAAATGGGCCCTTTCAGTGTTTCTCTCTTGTTCCCTGCTGATTTTTCTGAAGCCTACACACTCAGTTTTTTCAAAATAATGTTAAAATAAACTTTTTGTTTCCTAGAAACCCCTAAATTGAAGTGAATAATGTTCTTTCAGACTTGTAGATTAGTCAGGGAAAGCGAGTAGAAGGTTTCTTTTTGTGTCAAGCAGCAAACAAAGTTGTAACTTTATGTGTCTGAGTTAATTTTTCTTACTCAACATTTTAGTTGCAACTCTGCGATTCAACTGTCGTGCCGGCGCAGGCAACGTCAGTCCTAAGACGACAATATTGTTGAACCCTAATCTCAGTTGTGATTGTAAATGGCATTTTTCGCTTTCATGGTTAAGCAGGGCAAGAAAAACAGAAGTAGAAGAGGACCCTCACCACTTAAAGAATCATGAATATAAACCTATGGGACAATCCTGTAATGGCAAAGATGGTGGTTGTATGACACATGTCCTGCCCCTCCCCTCAAAAAGCCAACCGTCTGCTTTAGAACAGCTGACCTGGGAAACGTCCAGCCAGTTGGGTTGTCATATTGACGCAAGCGCTCACATTCGACTGGCGATCCAGGAGCAGGACATTTTACAGTTGCTTTCCTAGCGCATTATGTTGCAGTGCAGACGTGTCAGAATGAGAAGAAGCTTTCTGCAAAAATGTTTAGGTATCAACACTGACATGGAGTATTAATAGCAAAGCAGCACCCATCACGACAGTTCAGTGAGTGACAGAACGACATCTTTTAAAACACATAGACATCACATCAGGTGCTCCTGAGGCAGGTGCCGATTTGCAATCAGAAAAACTGTTGCCTGATTGCTCATAGTTTTTTTTTTTTTCCTGCTGATGTGAAGAAACAAAGATGATAGTGATTGCTGTCAAATTATCACAAGTGACTCACTCGCTCCTGAATGTATATAAATGCCTGTAATTACTGACAGGTAACTGAGTTTTTTCCTGCTTGCAATTAGACAGAAGAAGGGAGGGGGATGGTCTCATTCGAACCTTTGTTCAGTCCCACTTTATGTAGATCATGTTTCATAATTACCTTAACCAGGAGTCCTTGACAAGCTGGTTAAGGTAAAGCTTGGTTAATTTGATCAGCTGCAGTAAGAGGCCCTGCCTGCAATACCTGAGGATAGTCAGATTGTCTATCTGAGGGTGACAATATGGTGATATAAAAATGTAGAGCACCTGAGTCCTCCCTTTGGAGTTACATTAAATTGAATCACAGGTGGGTTTTTTTTGCCTACTTAGAATCTCTGCATCACAAACATGTGGCTACAGGTCTGCATATAGGAATATATTCCTTTGAATACTCTAGTGAAATCATCAAGAACAATAAAATGCTTGAATTTACATTCTAAAGAGACGCTGATCAGATGTGACAAAAGATTTAAGTTAGTAGAAAGAACTGAAGCTTTGATGCAATGTGCTTAAAACCCATCTGCCAAGTATTTGAGGAAGCCATTAATGTCCATGAACAGTGCTGCTGTCATATCTGTCCTACCTGCTCAGCTTCAGGGGAGCTAAAGAGCAAAAATTATTTTTTGTCATCAAAATTTGATTGGAGTAGGGTTGCAGAATATTAGGGAAAAAAGACCTTGTGATATTGTACTTTGTTGCAGTATGAATAAACGGTGTTAGAAATGTAGAATGGGTATAACTTCAAGAGGCAAAGCACTGCAGCTTGGTCCACCATGTTCACCACATTGTCTGTTGTTACACAGACTTGGTGTTTTTCATCAAGGCCCCAAGCAGCCAACACTTCTCCCTCATCCCCGTTGCGATGTTCTCACTTGTATTATCATCCAGTAAAAAGGCTGTTTGCAACGTTTTAGTTGTTAGATCTCATTAATAAAATGAGCAGTCAGACCTAAACAGGGCGCCGCTTCCTGGCTAGACCGGAAGTCTACCGTAGCTGCAAAATATTCTACAGTGACAGCTGTGTTTTAACTTGTGCCTTTCATTTTTTTATACAGCTTTGGGATGACAACTTGAGAAAAATTGGTGTATGATGGTGTTATGTCCTGCCTGTCAAATGACCAGATCATGTTTTTAAAAACTGATTTGGTGAAACTGGTATGAGGTGTTTGGAAAGGTGAAAAGTTAGCACATCAGTGATTCCCTTTGTCATTTGGAGCCTTTCTCATATAGTAACACTGGCAAAGGCATCTGAAATAGTGTTTTTGCTTTGGATGGCATTTCGATTGGGCTTTGCACTCGTTATGTGGTGCTTTTTGGTGCTCTTATAATTGGTCAAACAAATTAGTCGTGTTTCCAAGACACTGCCAACAGAGTACCTGTTTTTAATCAGCATCATTCTTTTTATTGCCTTTTCAGTGTTGCTCTCCGGTTCCTCCTTTATATTTCTGTTCACATGTGGCATCTGCATGTCAATAAGCTTGTTTCTTTTAAATAATGTTTAAAAAACAATCTGAGTATGTATCTGAGAACATGTATATCAGATTAAATGACATTCTATCAGACAGAATTATCTCGTAGATTAGTCATAGAAAATGAGAAACGTGAGTTCTCATTGTAGCGGAATGTGTTTGAGTTAATTTGGCTTACTTGTGCACAACAGAATATCACTGCTGAAATATGTACTGTGCAGCCCTAGAATAGAGATGGAGTTTGATAGCATTTCTAATTAATTTCTGAATAGAGCAACAACTAATGGCTACTTTTATTGTTGATTAATCTGTTCATTTTCGTCATGATTATTCTGTCTCAGTCTGTGAAATGGCACAAAATGGTGAAAAATGTCCATCAGTATTTTCCAAAACCCAACATAACAAAGTCTTGTTTTGTCAACAACCTAAAAATATTCAGTTACGATGACAAAGAAGGAAAGAAACAAAAAAATATTCACATTTAAGAAGCTAGAATCAGAGAATTAGTCCGCAGTTACTACAATAGTTGACAGTTAGTTAATCTTTGTAACTCTATTTCATTTTAGTTTTTAAAACCATTTTAGGTTGTTTTGTGCAGAATGGTGATCTCGCTCTTTTTTTTTTTTTTTAACATGTACAGTTTTCATGGCTCCACCTTGAAACTGTGCTGATTGTGTAACTCTTCTGTGCTGCCTGGTTGAAGATGTGTGTAAAGCTTTTAGAGCTTTTTTTTTGCAGCAACATCCATATTTGAAGCATCATCCACAGTCACCTCTACAACTGTGTGTTCTATCAGAATTAGGTTTTTTGGGCAAACATGTGAATACATACACAGAATTTAAATGTGAGTTTTGCTGTTTTTTTTTACTGAACTTACACACTTTAAAGTCTTCACTACATATATTATATGAGTCCGGACGAACAGGGATGTAAATTACAGCTTGATACACATAGATTCTGCTGTGTAAAAAGGTCTAGGTCTTTGAAAACATATTTTGCCACTGCTCTGTGACATTCATTAACCCTGTCCTGACTCCTGTTTGCCGCGAGGGCCATTAGTGCTCAATAGGGGGGCTGTGCTGCAGAGGCCAAAGTAAAAACAGCACAGCGGAAATGATATGAATTCTACTTTATCATTGAGCGAAATAAATTGAAGACCTGTGTGCACCCACAGTGCTCTTAAAACAAACTCGTTGCAGAATACAGTGTTATAACAGGTTGAGGGAAAAGCTTTATAGTTATCAAAAATGTTCTTACTGAAAAGTACAAAAAATATTTAAGCAAAGAGTCCAGAAAGGATTTTTTTGGTAAAGCTCTATGAGTTTTGGAATAAAATGGAAACGGCTCATGGAACACGTTTCTAATCTTGAAGTATCAATTGTTCCCACCAGGTTTCGGTGTCAGAGCCTCGGAGTCAGCTGTTGCCATCGTTAAAATGCATATGATCACAGTTGTGCACGCCAGGACACAGCTGAAGCGTGTTAAACAGAAGCAGGGGAAGCGGGTCATCAGATGCAACATGTGCAGACTAGTCTGTGGTAGAAAAACATTCTAGAAAACTAGAAATCATTTGTAGTAAGTTTAAGTTTATTTTACTTATGTAGGCATAGCTGGTAAACAAATAAGTTACTTTTTCAGCATGTGAAAATACTCCTGGAATACATTTGACAACAGATGACATAAAAGGAGGTTTTGTTTAGTATCTTTAGGGACATTTTGGAGTTTAAAGGCCACACTCAGCTGCAGAGCTGCACCTCTGGAGTTGGCAGGGACTCATTGCGTTGCCCAAAGACACTTCAGAAGAGCTGCCAACTGAAAATGAGGGTAGTTGTCTCCCTCTATGTCCCCAAGCTTTCCATCTTTCCATCAATCTCAGCATTTCTTTAGTGCAGTGCAGCTGGCTTGTTTTTGTCATTGCTCTGCATCCTGTCTCTTTGTTTCTCTGTGTGAAATCTGTCCAGATGAAAAATCACATTCACAGCAGCTTCTGTACATGTTCACAGTCTCAGTGTAAATAAAGCAATGAGTAATCCTAATCTTAATCTCTTTTTCCCACAGTGAAAGAAGGCATGAAGACATCATCCTAGTCGTCAGTCATGGCCGATAAAAGGAAACTTCAAGGTGAGCTTTCTGGCTGAGTGTGTGTGGGTAAATGTCTCATCAAACACCTGAGTTGATGCAAATAAGCAGTAGAATTTGTTGTGGTCTGATCAGATGCCAGGTGGGTGAGGTTTACCACAAATTATAATACAGGGAGCGGCACAGTCACACAAAAGCATCTCAGTGTCACTGTAGTTTGTTTTGCTGTGATTGGAAAGTCCCTTGATGGCATGTTTGCGATAAACTCGACCCATGTGTCACTTGAAGTAGGCTAAGACAAGCTTTTTTTTTTTTAAAGAAAAAAAAAAAACAGTTTACAGTCATGATCTGAGTGCGATCACACTTACCGCTACTGTTTTGTTTTGCGACCAAAAGTGGAAAGTTTTTGCTTTGGTGCATTTCTGTATTTAGTTTCACAATGCTTGGTTAAAACAGAATCTGAGCTTGTAAACACAGAAGAGTCGCATGCACTCATGAGTAGCTTGTTTACTGAGTTGTGTAAGCTGTTTTCCTGCCAGGTTAGAGGGTACTGGCTCCTGGAGCAGTCAGAAATAAATCTGGTTGTGGTTCTTCTACCTTTGCCTAAAACTTGATGGATTTACCTGAGCTGTTCTGTCACAAAACATACAGAAAAAACAAATGAGCAGGAGCAACAGAGATTATTGTTTATATCTATCTCTTGCTGCATCTGTCCTTGAACAAAATCACCTGTATTTTTGGTGTGTCATAACTGGGCTGTCTCCTGTGCTTGCCTGCTTATCGCTACATCACACTTGTACCATTTTACAAACCAGACTTCTTTGTTTTAGAAGTTTACTTTTGTTTTCTGTTTCGAGCATTGAATTCCAAAAAAAATATCCAGAAGTGGATACACAATAATATAATTATAATTATCATTATATTGCACATTTTTAAATGTCAGTTTTCTCATTTTGACCAGTGAGTAGCATTGTGTGTGGCCCGAGAGCCATCACAATTGGAGAAGGGATAATAACTTGTTGTTTTCATGACAAGAGAGACCTGATGTTTTGTATATATTTGCTAAAATAAGTGAGAAAATATCACACATTGGCAAAAAAAATTAAAAATCTATATTGTGAACCCTAGTATTGGCACAATTTGTAGATAAGGAGCTAAAACGTATAAAATGTCTTTCTTTAAAGACAGTTGTCAGCTCAGTTTTATAAAGCTGAAGGAAAAGCTTTTGGAAAAAAAACCCCAGAATTTATTAATTGTTCCAAACCAGGTATGTTCTACATTTTGAAATGGATTTTTGTCTTTTTTTAAAAAACTGAATGTGGTATTGAATAGGGATTCAAATTTCTGGCAATTTCTTTAACTGATAGTCAACCACTTTTACCATTAGAAATTGATTTATATAAAAAAATAAAATAAAGTTAAACTTTTCCCATATGCTGAAAAAAGCACTGACACATGGTCACCACAAATTTGTCTCTGTGGAGCATCAGAAATATGAAGAACAGATAAAGTATACACCAGGCTACTGAAATATAAACAGCAAAACATATAGACTAGTACAACAATCTTCGAAACTAAATAACATGTAATATTGTCAATATATTGTTAATTGATTAAATTATCAACATCAATAAATTAACAGTTAATCATCAGCATTCCTGGTATACAGCATAAAAACATTGCAGTATTACATTTGATGATCCCTTGTATCTTTGTTTTCCATCTCTGTTGAAACATTTCTGTTTGTTTGGTCTTCCTGTTTTGGTTCTGTAAATATGACGCTGGCTGTTTTTGTGCGCAGGGTGACATTGTGTCCATGCACAAACATCTGTGCAAAAGTCTGCTCATGATGCTGACACACTTTCACAGACATCAGAGCTGAGCAGACCTCAGACAGGCACTTTGTCTCTTGTCAGGATCTAACCCCTAGACTGCTGCACTGCTTCAGTCTCCTCTGTTCTCAGGACTTTTTATTTTAAAAAATGTACACAGTGTGACTGCACCGGCGAGGCTGATGTTGACTGATGTCTGGAGCGCTTCACAGTAACCAGATGATAATGCATCCAAAGCCCAGCGCTCGCCACAACAAGCGCTGTAACCCAGTCCAGACCTTTGTGTGAAGGCAGAAAACCTCGAGGCTCTGCTCCGTCCCACAGAAATCCTCCTCTTAGTCCTTTACTTTGATGTTATTTTCAACCGACATTTGTCACCACAGGCGGAAAACACACTTTCTGACAGGATTCGGTGTCACTCATCCCTTCACGTGTGCTCATGTGACAACTCCTACTGAACGCCTGTCACATTAAAAACAAAACACACACGTGTCTCACAAAAATGTCTTCACAAAAAAAGGAAAAGATCAAGCACCAGCACGATGCCGGCTCTGTCAAATTGTAATGTATTATTACAGAGGAAATAGACTTTCATCTAAAAATAACACACCCGCAGCAGTATCTTAACATCAAGGCTGTTTAAGGCCAAACTGGAATTTGCTCAGACAACTTAGTTAAAGCTGCAGTCTATTCTCAATACACCGGTTGCTGCATCTTTCTCATCACTCCTTGTTCATTAGCGACTGCACAGCTGATCAAATAGAAAACTAGATAATATTAGAAATACTCAGAGTTGAGGTTACAAGCAGCTGCCGCTGTTTTTTCAATGACATTTTTCAGTGTCTTCAAACAGGAACTCTGGTGTTCTGCAGAAACTCCGACTGTCATTTTGTTGCCTGTCAGAAAAAAATCTTATTTCATCCACAGTTTTTTTTTATCCAAATTGTCCCCAGTCCTCTCAGTCTGTCCCCAGTGCAGCTTCCAGTTTCCACCAAACCTTCTTTGATAATCGCTTCCTCTATGTCTCCTCCCGCCTTTGTTAACTAGTTTGCTTGTTTTTGATACCAATTATTAGTAATCAAGATGGCCAAAAGTAGATATTTGGAACTATACACAAATGCAGGAAAAATCAAAATCTTGGTGTCAAAATTCAGAAAAACACAAACTTCAACACAAAAATGCTTTGATGTATTTATTTCTTACTTATGTTTAATTAGAAATTACCTGTTCAACATTTACTAATAAGTTGTAAAGGACATTGCTACATAGAGAGGTATGAAAGCAAAGTAGTGCATTTTTAAATGAGTTGATGTTGTTCTTTGAAAAATAGCAATACGATTAAACAGAGAAATGCTGAACACTGAATCTGATTATAGGCCGGGCCAATAATTGGTCAGCCCCTAATTTTTTGTGCACTGTTTTTGTGTGCTTTTACATAACACTGACATGCTTCCAAGGAGGGTTTTTTTGTTTTGTTTTTGTTTTTGTCTGCATCAAAGCAGTTTGAAGGCAGATACTTTGATATAATCAATTAAAAATATGAGTAATATAATTGATTCTATGTATTTATTGCAGTTTAATGCTGGCAGGAAAAAATAAATGAAAATGGGTAATTCAACATGTAATATGATAATGCAAATACAATAAAATACATTGAGTTTGACCAAAACTTGTCTGTGAAACACTGATAAACTTTTCGGCCCATTTACACTGAGTGCTCTACACTATCTGCTCATAATTGTTAATATATTAGTTATAACATGTATTTGTGGCTGTAATATTGAGCCATCTGTCTCGTACACTGTTGTTTAACAGACAAACTGACAATTGTGTACAAGCTCATTAAAGGTACGAGCATTATGCTGCCTACTCAGTGCTGTTGGAAATATCAGAACTGTTGTGATTGTCTGGGATCGACAAGTTTCAGAAGTGATGCTTATATGCAGATTTGCCTTCTTTTATGTTTCTCCATTTAAATAAACACAAATATATGTTTACCTAGATTTCCCCAGACCTTGGAAAGTGACATAGCACTGGTCATACTGCCATTAGATGATGAGAATTGGATGGCAGACAGCAGAGCATATCAATGTTTTCCAATCTAGGAATTAAAAAATGTCATTCCACTAAAACCATCTGCTGTGTGGCTTGTAAAAGGGAAAAAATAGTCATGGTGATGTAATCCAGGTCAGAAATGCTAAAATTAGGCTTAAAATGATCTTTTTCCTGTTTACATTTAATAGCAAGCAACTAATCTGTGTCACACGATGAAGGGAGACATAAATCTGGGACATGCTGGTGATAACAAAGCCTAAATCTGGACGTGTTTGCCTCTTCCTGTCACTCTCTAATCTGTTTTGACTCCTCTACCATCACCCATGCACTATTTATGGACTTGCTGCAGTTTTAAGATTTTGGGATTTATCTGGCGTTTAACTGGGGAACGCACATTTGTGCACGTGTGTGTGCGGAGGAGATGTGTGTCACCTCTCGCTCACAAGCATAATGTGCCTTTTACGATATGCATATTTCATGAGATGTCAACCGCAGTTTGTAAGTGCCCTGCTGTTATACGGTGTGTTTGTTGTTGTTCTGTGTGTCTGATATAAAAGCTAACACTTCAGTGGCCTGTTTTTGAAAAGCAAGCACTTTGCTGAGTAAAACCTCTCAAACTTGGAACATGGAATATAGTGGAGGTAGACTAAATTTGTTAGGTAATACCAGGGCCAACAACAATACCAACACTGATATGCCAAATATTTTGCCTGATATGTGGCATTTAGGACTTTGTGGTGATAAATAACAGCTGTTTATATGTACTAAAGAGGTCGTTTCTGTGCACATGTACACCACAGAAGAGAGAGTGTTTGTGTGCTCAGGATATGATGGATCCATTTTTTGTATCAAACCCATTGACCCTTGTACCATTACATTAAGAATCAATCCATCCACCTCTAATGCAGTGACTATAAAGACCCTGTCTAGTAAAAATCAATGTATTTACCTTAACGTGTCCATATAATGTGTTTTATATGCGAGTAGACATATTATCAGCGAAATAAATCATCAGCACCATAAAAAAAAACATGGTTTCATATGTAATGAATGTAATCAACTGATCCTGACAGCTTGCAGTGTGGGACTGTGTCATTATTCTTCTTCAGATTCGGTTTATGGTTCAAACTGTGTGGATGAATTACTCCAGTATTACAATCACAGTTGCCATTGTGTAGTGTAGAGTCATTTTACAGTGTTGTAGATGAGCTGGTGTTCTGAGCTGCAGTGAGCTGTGAAGGGGTGGGTGGGTGGAGAGACAAATTTGCACGTTCAGAGATCTGCACAGACTAAAGAAAACAAAGGGGAAAAAGTGACATTTCAGCCCTTTTAATGCACAAAGGCGTCACTTTTGTGTGTAAAAGTGTTATTGTGATGAACAGATATTTGTTTTAGAGGTTTAATAAATGCCAGTAAAGAAGCTTTAAGAGATGTGTTCTGATTTTTACTGAAGATTTCCAGTTAGTCTGCTTCTTGCAACTGAACTTGCATATTTTGAGGTGTTGATATTGACTCTCTGCTTCTGTTTTCTCCTCCAGGTGAAATAGATCGATGTCTGAAAAAAGTAGCGGAGGGAGTGGAACAATTTGAAGACATTTGGCAAAAGGTAAGATAAAAAAGTGGAACTGTGACAACAACAAATTATTATCTTTACTATAATTTAGAATATAAGAAAAGAGTCAAAAATGCAGCCATTTACTACCACTATTTCCAAAAGCCCTGTTTGTGCAATCTGCTGTCATATAAAACAGTAAAGAAAAAGACAATTATCAGTTTGCACACCCTTGAATTAAAAGTCTGGGCAATCTTTCAAGGTGATCCCTTCAGGCACATTGTTTTTACTAATCAATGGTCCTAAATCAACGATATTCAATTGTAGATGACAGTGATAACCAGTAAATATCCCCAGATATTTTTTTCTTCAAGAGTTATTCAAAACTAATGAGTTTTTAAAATTGTATTAAATCCATTGATTCCCTGCCTACCGTCTGATCAGTAAATCGACTCATTGTTTCATCCCTAAATTGTAATTATTTGTGTTGTCATTGGTCAATTTGGCCTGTTTTTGTCACAATTTTTGTACCACTTTGGCTCTTCTCATAGTTAAGGAAGAGAAAATGTTTTTTAGTTTCTTCAGGCTCCTGTCATCATACTGCTTAAATAAATGCTGCCATTACCACAACAGGACGCGCAATACTCATGATACTTACAATAAAGTGAGCGAATGCAGCTGTTATTAAAACAGCGTTTGGCCCAGAGCAAGCAGCAGCACAGAGGCCCAGAGTGTAGATCAGTTCTCCTAATAAAGAGGCACAAAGTCATTAGCGGTTCAGTTAGCAAGGATCCCAGGTGCCTCTTTTTCCTTCATTACATCCTGTATTTATTGTGTGTCTTTGGCTATCACTGTATTTCCATTTGACTCTCCAGAAAGCTGTTTTGCCACATAAATGCTCATGTTTGATCTGGATTCATTTTTATTGTTTTTCGAGCTTATTTTATAGCCTGGTTCCCACTGTGATTTATCTTTTTTGCCCATTTTCATGTAACTCTTGCCGTTTAAACAAACATAATTTCCCCTAACATCAGTTGATAATACAAATCTACATCAAGTGACCGAATTTGGATTTTAAAAGCATAAAAAAATGCTTAATTGGCTGGCTGGTAAAATGTTTTACGGAATACATAAATAATAATTTTAACGTATATGTTAAATTTTAAATCTTTCCAAAATGAATGCAAACACTATTGCACTTCTGGACAAGATGGTATTTGACCTTTTGTTTTTTTTTTTGTTTTTTTTTCTCTGCAGCTTCACAATGCAGCCAACGCAAACCAGAAGGAGAAATATGAAGCAGACCTCAAGAAAGAGATTAAAAAGCTACAGGTGAGAGCAGCGAGACAATGGAAACTGAAAATTAGAGTGTTCTCACTGAAGGGTTGTTTAAGATGTTTAAATGTCAGGGCTTCGACAAAACTAAATACGTGACTTGACAAATCAGTGCTTCTAACTTTCAGTTAATGGCTTCTCTGTGAATTTTGAATTATTCAAAGAACCAGTGTTCTTCAAGTTATATTGGGTTTAGATTTCATAGAGACTAGAAATGGGGTTTGGTGCAGCAGTGTGTTTAAGAGATGTTCATCCTGAGATCTCAGCAAATATCTGTCCTGCTGAACACTTTCTGACTAAAAAGTTGACCCAGTTTCAACACTCCAGCTGAGTCCTCAAATGCTGGATAGTCTCTGAGGGGTAAAAAAGTGCATATGGATCCTCATGGGAGCATTTGAAGCCTCTGATTGAGGCAGTAAACCTGCCGGCTTTCTTTTAATTACTGGTTCAGTAACACGAGTAAATGAGGAAACTGGGAATGCACCCAACAAAGCATGGGAGGCACCATCAGAAAGATTCCTCTTCACAAGTTAATATCAGTCTTATTACACTTTTCTTTCATGGCTGTTGTTTTTGTTTTTACGCGTCATGTGAGCTGTACAAGTTTGCATATGCAGAGACTCTACTGCTGAAACTCCACCACCTCTGGAACCAACTGTGCTTCCTTCACCACCCACATGTTACATCGCAAAACTAAAAAGTGTGCACTAAGGTTCCACGTATAAGATGATAATGCAGGGTGCGCATTATGTTAATAAATAATAATCAGTGTGCATTTGGAACAGACCAATGACTAGGAATAAGATAAAATGGCAACAAAAGAGAGTCATTTGGAACAAAAACTAGCTGTATTCAGGAGAATTCTGCTAAAATACCCAACCAGAAAACCAGCCATATGGCTGCAATCACCATATTCAGGTAGTTTATTTTTTTCAAGTTTTTGAATGGAACATGTAGAATGAAGTGATTTTGATTAAATATCATGATTTTAGGACTAGATTTGGTTAACTATCCCAATGAAACAATAAGTTCAGGGACAGTCAGAAACAATGTGAATCAGTTGATACCGTGCATTTCCAACCTGTCACTTTTTGGGGTTCAGATGGTGAAACATTTATTGACAAATGTTGATCAGTTCTAGATTCCATGTGCACCTGCCTTAAATAAATTAGCGTAAGAGTTTCCACTTCCACTGTTTTCGACTTGACAACCGTTCAGTGTTCTCTGTGTGAATTTACACCTGGATCGACTTGTTTCTCGTTATCCAGAAACAGATCAGTATTTATCACCATGCGTAAAGGGGGTCTCATTTGTAGCCGATCACCTGCAAGCAGGTGAGACAGAAAGCTGCTGAAATCGACTTGACCCGAGGTCTCTGAAAATTGGATGACGGGGCTGCGATGTTTTGCTGATTGCCTCAGGTAGAGGTGTGTGCGCCAGTTAGCTTGTGGAGTGTTAAATATCGTCTCGCTCAGCCAGAAGCGCTCTGTGTTTGCTGCCGTCTCCGTGTTGTCATGAGGACCAAACTCCAAGCCAAGCCTGTTTGCTGCACATCAAGTTCACCATCCATGACCGTTAAAGATGAGTCTCTGCTTGTATCACAGAGTTCACTGATGTATCTGTATCTCATGCTGCTGTCTCTCCCGATCACTCCCTCCCTCCCTCCCTCCCCCGCTCTGTTTCTCCTCTTCTTCTGGTCCCTCAGCGTCTTCGAGACCAGATCAAGACGTGGGTGGCATCCAACGAGATCAAAGACAAAAGGCAGCTAGTAGAGAACCGCAAACTCATAGAAACGGTGAGTAGGAATTGAGGAGAGTGAGGATTGCTGCTCTCCCCATAGGACCCCTGTTTACTCTGGAGGGTTCTGTTTGTTTTGAAGTCTGGAAAAAATACATGGTTTTGGAGTTTCGTAGGAATTTTTCCCAAACACGTTTGGTATTGGAAGATGTAATGACAGGAAACTTTTGCAAGCTAATTTAAGAATTGTTTACCTACAGTTTATAGCAAATATTTAATCCAGTAGTGAATAATTATCAGGGATTTATTAGCTAATAAAACTCAATGTTCTGTTTTGTTTTTTTTTTAATCCCAATATTTGTCTTACATAGGTGTAAAATACAAAACATTTTAACTTAATGATATGAAACTTAATGTCATATTTAATTTATTAATTCTTGTGTCTATATTTTTGTTCCAGTTTCCAGCATAAGAATTGTTTTTAACTGTTTACCAAATACTTGAAAAACAATTCTGTTAGATTTTTCATCATTGCACAAAAAAGACAGAAAGGAAACACACATATACTTGCACCTCATGTCAGCAAACATAGTTAGAAATACCACAAAAAATGTGTTTTTAATCATGTGAAAATTAAGAAAAGGCATGTCTACAGGCTTTTCTCAGGAATATTTATGTCAAAACTCAGCCCTTTTGGAGATGAACCATAATCAAAACGTTTATTCTTCATTTATAAAGAGGCAAATATAGATTCAATCAGTTAATTATGGCAAGTTTTCATAGCTCTTGCAAGGCTCAATATGCTCCAATCTGCTGTTTTTTCATTAAATGACTACATACACAGCCTCCTGATTAATGCTATCACTCAAGTCACAGGAGCTTCTTTTACATCTCAAACTCACCAGAACACACATAAAGCCTTTAAATTATGTCATTAGAATGAGATTATCTCCAAGCGATTGTACTGAGTTACAGTTTCTGAAGCTCAGCTAGAGTGCAAATTCAATTTAACCTAAAGTTCCCTGCTGGTTTTGGTCCAAAGCTTTTCATTTCTTCCATTTTTTTAATTCAGTTTTTATCATCAGGCGATATGTAATGCTTTCATGTAAAGGTGCCGCCTAAAGTGATGAGGCTACAGAGAATTATCGCCTGAATCTGCTTTGCCGAGCTTTCACAAGCTTCAGTTCAGTTTGACTGTCTAGCTGCAACATTACTGATTTGCTTCAGTCTTCCTGCTTTCATAACTGTTTTCAGCACAGCGAGAGATTAGCTGGTAAACATAGTGAAGTATTTTACACATGGAAGAGTTGGATATGTTTGACTTAAAGTTGTTAAATGACTTCTTATAAGTGAATGTGTTCTTGTGTAACTGTGTAAAAAAGCCACTGTTTGCCGATAAGTGGGACATTCTAACATAAATTGTATTTTTATATCAATTCTGTGTTGTTTCCACTCCCCCTAAGTGTCAAACAAAAGAAATTATTGGACTTTTAAATGCTCACACTAACATGAGCAGACACAATCGACAGAGTAGCCTATAAAACCTTGAATCTCACGGGAACAGAAATAGCCAACATTTGTTGCCAAAACGTATTCTTACATTACTTACTGAGATTAAAGAGCTGCACTCAAGAGACTCTCATTATAAATGCTGGAAATCGTGGGAGCTGGTCCGATATCCCAACACCTCCGGTAGCTGCTCCGCCCGTCAGGCCTCAGAGCCACATGAGCCTTTGATGAGGCCACTGAGATGGAGTGAATGCGAGCCACCTGCCTGCACAATGAGGGACGAGAGCGACTCAGCAGAGCTCCCTCTGATCTCCATGAGTGTTTTTTTTTTTTTTTTTTTTTTCTCATCTCCAAGCTGCTCTTCGAGTTTTCCTGTGGTTTTGTCGGTTGAACTGAAATTACAGTCCTGCAGGAAGCGGCAGAAATGCCTCGAAAGGAAAAAAAAAAAGAGCTCATCAGAACCTATTGGGTTTTGACACAGAAATATGTGATCGAGCTGAAGCTGGAGTTTAGAGCCTCGTCGTCAGAGTTAGATGCTGAAATCACTGCTGGTTTTTATACAGGAGAACAGACTGTAACAGACAAGATGTGGTCTTTACAGCATATAATACAAACAGCACAATGAGTCCATGGACTCAGTTACTTCATATGTTTGCTGGGTAACATACACTCTTCAGTTTTGACACTATCACAGAGGTATTAATATAGGTTGTATTGTTCTGGACTGCTTTATAATTACAGGTGGGTTTTTTTTTTGGTTATTTTTTTATATTTAGACTTCTTCATGCATCTAAACGTCGATATTTAGTCGACCTTTTTGACAAAAATGGCCAAAAACTGAACACTTTAAACTCCTTTAAGGTCGAGTTTATGTGCTTTTTTTGTCTGCTTATAGAAAATGTAAGTAATGTTTTTGTCTTTCTATATTCTCCCGCTTGCAGCAAATGGAGCGGTTCAAGATAGTAGAAAGAGAAACCAAGACGAAAGCGTACTCGAAAGAAGGGCTAGGGCTCGCCCAGAAGGTGGACCCGGCACAGAGGGAGAAGGAGGAGGTCGGCACGTGGCTAACTGTAAGTTAAAAAACACTGTCACATATAAATAGTTTTTTTAATGATAGGAACAGTAGCACTTTCTCATATTAGTTTAATCAAATGAATGTTGTAATTATGTGCAGATGAACGATATAAAATTATAACAGACAATGTTTAATAAATATATAGACAATCTAAAACTTATAAAGCCAATTAGTAATACTAAATAAAATGTATAAAGTACTAAAAAGGCTAAAAAGGACTCCAACTTCAAAAATACATTTCTAAAATCTAATTAAATATGAAATATAAAATCCATTAAAGCAGCCAAAAGCCATCGAAAACATGTACGTCTGGAGGTTTATCTGGAAATGTTGAATTATTGTCCTGTCAATGCTGCCAAGTGTCATTAATATGTTTCCACTCTTAGCTTTACATTGTGTAACGCATCGCTTTCAAACGCTGCAGAACTGAGGGTTTAAATTATCAGCTGCTGACTTGAACCTCATGTTTTTAGTTGAACGTTTGTTTTGTGCCACTGCACAGAACAGGCTCTTAGTTTCTGCAAATGTCTCAAGATTTTATTACGACAAATCATCCGGGGGAAACCCTAATTTGAAGTTCATCTTCTCAAAAACAAGAAATTATTTTCCGTCACAGGAAAACTGAAGGAATCAGAGGGGACTTGTCTCATGAGGAAGTTTTCTGCTGGGATTGTCCGTACTTTCTTTAACAAAACCCAGAACTGAAAGTGCAATTACACAAAACCAAAGTGGAGACATTTCAGCTTTTACCAAAAGTGAAACCTCATTAACCAGCTGCAGCTTCTACGGATACACAGCAGCTGTTTGCTGTTACGAGAAGCTGTGACCACAGAGACTAGACTTACTGTATATTTAGCTCTCTGTAAAAAAATATATTGTCATCCTGACAATCGTGTTTTATTGGTGATACTAAACACAGTGGATTTAATTAGTTGAATAATCTATGAGCAAGAAAAATGTAATCAGGTTTGATTTACTGATTATCCATTGACTTTTTGCTGTTTTTTCTCCTGTCATGTTTTTACTCACTGTAGGCTCATTTTACACTGCAATATGAAGTCCTGCACCTCTATGGAAACAGCACAACCATGACTAGAAGTAGAGAGATCTCTTAATGTGTTCTGTACCGTCAGACAATGTTATAATGCAATAAATGATACAGAAAAAAAATGAAGTCAATTTGCTTGATTACTTGCTTTACAAAAATTGGGGGAAAAACCTGCAATCAATGTATACAACATTTTTCCAGGTGCCCACGGGTGTTACCAATACTGGAAGCAATTATTGCTGTATGTGTTACAGATATTTTACTTCTAAGATTTTAATTGGCTCTCTTAGTTTTCTCCTCCTGGCTGTATGTAAACACAGCCTGCAGTTCATCCCAGTTTAACCAAAATTGAATAGACTGTTTTTTGTCACAGCTGAGTCGCTGATGGCTTCATGATTAAAATGAGGAATACAGAATTGATATCCCCCCTCCCCTCCAACAGAATCTAATTTCTAGTTTATCTATAACAAATACGTTAAGACTCTTTTTTTTTTCTTTTTTTTTTTTTTTTTCCAATGAGACATGTAGAATAAAGTGATTTTTTTTCTCTCAAATATCAGCATTTTAGGAATAGATTTTCAACCAGTAGCTAGGGGAAAAAAATCTGCACATTTACTCTGGATCCCTCTGAATGCACTCTACCTACTAATGTTATTAGCCTAAATGAATTCTATTCAGTGTAAAAAAGCTCGTATTTGCAGCATATTCAGTACTTTTACCCTGGTTATTTTATAGTGAAATGATCACAACCAATATGAGAGCATATTAAGCAACCAATTGATGAGTAGAGAACTACAGTGTTGGATATAAAACAACTTCCATAAAGGCTTCTTAAATAGATTTTGCTTTTGTAGTTAAGGTTTAATTGTAGCTGGGTTATCACTTGTCTTAATGTCATTTGTTTCTCCCCTATACCCAGTCTTGACATTGTCGTCGCTAACAGAGATTTTCAGTTTACTGTCACCTAAGAGAAAAGAAATCAATAAATCTTTGTTTCAGACCAACTTAAAACACCAATACCCACCCCAATCATTTAGTTATTGAGGCTTGTCACTCTTCAATCATGCTATTAACTTTTTCTGAACTTTCTTTCTCTTTCTCCAGAATACGATAGACACATTGAACATGCAGGTGGACCAGTTTGAGAGCGAAGTGGAGTCTCTGTCAGTCCAGACGAGAAAAAAGAAAGGAGACAAGGAGGTCAGTCTGCTCTCATCTCTGATTCATTCATTACTTTCCTCTGTACTCGTCTCTGCCGAGTTTCTCTTCTCTTTCACATTTTCCCTCCTCTGTTTACAGCTGACACAGATGGGTCAGTCAGCCCTGCAGCCCTCCTTTCTCCTCTTTTATCTCCCTCTCTCCTCTCTGGTACAGAGGTCAGATAGTGTGTCCTCCATTCATCTTCTGTCTCTGCCCTGACAAGGATAACCTTGCTGACCACTGCTCTCTCACTTTCCTTTTAAAGTCCTCTCCAGGGACCTCATTTATAGAGAGATCACACCGTGCAGTCATTTCAAAGACCATGAGAACTTGCAGGTCCTGCGCTTGGCATTCACACTTCACACTAAGAGTGTCAGAAAAATAACTATTTTGTTATGTCACACAAAATATGTGCAGTTTGGCGCCAATATGGCTTTCTCTGAGTCTGGCTCATATTTGGCTCTGAGCATGAATTTTGCACAAAGGACATTTTACAAATGAGACCCAGGGGGGTTTATTTTTGACTGTTGCTTGTGCATTTACCGTAGCTGGCCAAAAGCGTAGGAATCGCCTCTCTCAGCGGAGATCTTCAGAGAAATGTTGCAGTGATATGAGTTTCTAGTCTCCAGCTTCTTAGAAGCTCATAAGTGACCAAATGTCAAAGGCAAACAACAACAAAAACAATTAAAAACAAAACAATCTGTTTCATCAAAACAAAAAGTGTTGCCTGCTGCACCAGCTTTTAATTTCCAATTAACAGAAACAGTTGAGTCTTTTGTTTCCTGTTGAGGGTGTAGTGAGGAAGATAAAAATGAACACATGTGCATACAGTGATGATAATAAAGGTGCTGCACAACTACAAATTGGAACCCTCTCTTGTTTAGCTTCTGCCCTGTAAATCAAACAGCCTCTCAGTGGATATCTGTTCGCATTTAATTTGAAGTAACACGAAACAAACCGCAAAACAGCCCATTTAAAAACTAGCCTCCATCTTTGTTCCCTCTACATTCTGTGTTTTGTAAATGCAGCACCGACACCTCGTATGCATGTCAGCATTAATTACCAGTATTTTGGCGTCATGCATGCGCACAGCAGGCACAAACTACAGCAACTCTACACAAAGAGGAAGCATCCACAGTAAATATTTCTTACTGTTCTCTTCTTTTTTTTGCTTGGATGAAAGCAGCTCCTAGCTAAAACATTAAAATGTTGGGTTTTTTTTTTCCTTCGGCTGTTTTTAGTTCATAATTTAAAAGAAAAGTCGGGTGATGTCAGTATCTTTTTACTGTCGAGTATTCAAAGCCAGCGCGTATTCTCTGATGTATTTTATCCCTCCATTGTTTAATTAAAAACACATCAGTGTTGCACTCCTGCACTTGATGACATGTTCCTGCATTGTTTTGAACTGCTGCCCCAAATACTAACTAGAGTACCAAATGTGTGTTAATCTGCAACTGAAAATATTCACTAGCAAATGCAGTATTCGCCTCCAGTTTGAGTACTTTTACATATGAGTGTTTTTAATCTTTTTGTGGGATTTCAATAAGAATAAAGAATATTTCCCGCTTCAAAGTAACATGTAACAAGCATGATCAGAATTCTTTCCTCTTAATTTTACTTGATACTGCAGTATTTTAACAAAAGTTAACCACCTGAGCATTCACTATTCAGTTCATACAATAAATCCTACACAATAACTTAACATGCATCATGATACATTTGGCTGCTAACATAGTTTTCCAGCCCTCAGAATATGAGCAAAAGAGTTAAAGTTTAGATGCAGTTCAAAAGCTTCTGACCAGAGTAGGGGAAAAAAGGCAAAGCTGTACATGAACATATTTTTTAAATGAGGGGTGGGTCAGGGGAGGTATTTCCTGCGTTCGAGGGGAGTTACTGGACTCCAGCTACCTCTCAGGACACACTGACACAGTGCTTTTATTTATTTGCTCAGTTTCTGATTTGTTTACTTTTCAAAACACCGTTGGTTAATAGTGTGCCGTGGGAATCAGTGAGTTAATGGCTCAGTAGCTTAGCGCTTGACGAAAAGCATTGAAACTGTAAAAACAAGTGTGTGTTTAGTTGCCAGAAGTGTTTTGGTGTACGAGTTTAAGTGTTTGACAGGATTTTAAGGTGTTTGGGGTTTTTTTTTTTTTGCTGCTGTCACATTTTTTCCTCACTGTGGGCTGCATTATGAAGACAGCACACTCATGGCTAGAAGTAATGAGAAGTCAAAATAGCTTCTATGCAGTATTCCTCAGCTATTATTTGCCATAAATCTTAAAATTAAAAAAAAAAAAAGAAGAAGTTGGAGCACTTTGCCATTTTACAAAAGTTGCAGAAAAGCTGGAATCAATATGTCCAACATATTACATAGTCAGGATATTTACAATTTTATTCTGTTTCTGTACTTGTCATCTAACTGCTTTGTGAAAACACAGCTGGCAGTTCAGCTGAAAACGATATTAGGCATAGTTTTGGTTAGTTTTCCCGACAAAACGTCACACTTGAGCTGTTCGAGGACCATTGAAAGGTTTCTGGCTCTGATAAATGGTGTCACTTAGATTTTTTTTTGTCTTTTTTAAAGACAGTGTGACAGCAGAGTCAATAATGGCCTCACAGTTGTGCCGAGGAATGCAGACTCTTTTGGGGTTTTTTCAGAATCTAGCGCAAATATTTTGTTTTTGGCAAAATGTTAATGAGATGTAGAATAGAGTGATTTTGATGAAATAGCATGATTTTAAGATGAGCTTTGGCTTAGTTTTCTAAATGGAACACCACTTTACAGATGAGTCGCTCAGGGACTGTCAGATGTCTGTGTTTACAGTTATTAACTGATAAATAGTTTTATTTTGTTTTGTATATTTTTTTCATAATGTAATTTTATTCAGCATGTAGACTTTTCATTTTATTTAACACACTTTAAAGAACTGAAGCTTATTTTGTCGAGTCAGTCTGCACTTAGCAGCACTGAGACTTGTTCACGTTCTTGACATGTGCTGGTGCAGCATTAATATATATATGTACTTCAATGAAACACATTAATATGTTCCACTCCGCTGCCTCCACTTACGCAGTCCAGCAGCTGAACAACACAATGTATATCTGCAAGTGTTCCGCCTGTGTGCTTTTATAATCACATCAGTTCAACCAGCGATCCACAGAGTGACATATGCGCTCTTTTCTTACGTCTATAACCAACACAACCGTCTGAATATGTTTAGCTTTGTCTGCAGCACCTTTGGGCAATGAAAAACACAATAAATGACATGAAATGTCCAGGAGCATCAGAATATGTATGAACTGGCTGTGGAGGAGTGCAGAAATTAAATATTGAAATCAGAAGTGGTGCAGTGCCTCGGCTTTATAATGCATTAAGTCCATAAGTGCACATGTAGCTCTCGTGCTGTTATACCTCTCTTATGTTTCCTCCCTTCTGTATGCTTTTTCATTTTGCTTGTAAAAATTTCAACATGCTGTTTCTTCTTTCAAATGCTTGTTTTTCTTTCTCGGGGTAGTTTTGTTCCTGCTATTACAATGAATAATTAATTTAAATTTGTGTTTTGCATAGGAATGAGGTGGTGCAAATCCCAACATGCTAAATATGGACATTTTTATACCGAAGATCTTATCAAATATCCAGGTTGTGCCAAAAAAGGAATTTTGTGGAAATAGATGTAATGTAGGGCTGCAAGGTGGTGCAGTTGGTTAGCACTGTTGCCTCGCAGCAAGAAGGTTGCCGGTTCGCGTCTTTCTGCGTGGAGTCTCCATGTTCTTCCCGTGCAGCGTGGGTTCTCTCCGGGTTCTCCGGCTTCCTCCCACAAAGTCCAAAAACATGTTGAGGTTAATTGGTGATTCCAAATTGTCCGTAGGTGTGAATGTGAGTGTGCTTGGTTGTCTGTCTCTAAGTGTAGCCCTGTGATAGACTGGTGACCTGTCCAGGGTGTCCCCTGCCTTCACCCTAAGTCAGCTGGGATAGACTCCAGCCCCCCATGACCCTAGTGAGGATTAAGCGGTGTATAGATAATGGATTGATGGATAGATGTAATGTAATTTACTTGTAGCTACTTATATCCTTAAGGAGCCATTGACACTTGAGTTTCGGTTTCAGTTGTGGGTTTGTTGCTCCTCCCCCTCATTATGCGAGTCGTTAGTACTCTCCCTGCCACAATGGGGTTCGTTAGGGTCTTTTCTGGCTAGGTGTGAATGTGGTTATGTTTAAATTCTGAGGTTAAAACTAAAAGGTCTCTGTCCACATCTTTCCCTCTACAGAAGCAGGACCGTATCGAAGAGCTCAAGAAGTTCATTGAGAAGCATCGGTACCACATCCGGATGCTGGAGACGATACTGAGGATGCTGGACAACGACTCGGTGCAGGTGGAAGCCATCAGGAAAATCAAGGTTTGTTTATATGTCTGAGTAAAGGTGATCATCATTTTCTGTCCTTTCCTGGTTTTAGATTTTTCTAAACTTATTCTCTGTTTCCAAAGGATGACGTGGAGTACTATCTAGACTCGTCGCAGGATCCAGACTTTGAGGAGAATGAGTTCCTGTACGACGACCTGGATCTGGAGGACATTCGTAAGTAGAGAAGGAGCTGAGGATCATCCGCTCTGAATTTGCATCATTTATTTATTTGTTTGCACCACAAAAATTAGAAATGTAAAATGTAGACACAAGAAGCCAAGAACTGATGTTTTGTGTGGCTCCCCTTGAGGAGAAAACATGACAAACTTGGCCTAGCAAGACTGTTGTAGATGCAAAATCTTGACAAAAGTACACAAACTGTTGGCAGTTAGGCCTTTGTTATCCCATTTACAAAGCCTCAGAAAGTTGTGCTTAATAAGATTTTCCTCAAGCAGCACTCAAAGACTAACGGAGATTATGAAGCCATCAAAATCTTTGTTTTTACTCTCGTTTGAGGTGGCTCTTGACTTTTTCCTCAAAAGAGTTAATGAACTTCATGAGAGACAAAAACACCTTTTCTGACTTCTATCGCAGCGAACGTTTACCTCACATTCAACCCATGAGAGATCAGCTGTTTCTTGTTTCCAGACAGCATCAAACATGGCTGACACCAACTTGACATGAAGGAATAATTACAACTTTAGCAACTAAAAACAATTCCGAGGGACCTCTTTCCCTTTTCCTCTTGTTGATAGAAAAAGTTCTGTTTGTTTCTTGTCATTCTTTGAGATCTTTTAGCGGTTGGCAAACAGCTGGGGTGCGTTTTTTTCTTTGTACTCTTCAGTACATATTACAACTGTCCCTACAAAGTCTGTAGTGTTTCGTGCAGTATGCATAAATGAGCTGTTATCTGTCTGTGTGCTCTCAGCGGCTCAAGCTTGTTTAGACTCGTGCAGGACAAAGCGACGTATGGGATGTAACTGCACAGAGGATTTTTGAATCAGAATGGCCAGGAAAACATGCTGACTCGCATACTGCAAAATGCGACATCCTAGGACATCCTGGTATTTTTGGCATATTACATTTGATATACAATGTATGATAATGTAAGATAAACTTTATTGATCCCTCACCAGGGACACTGAGATGTCACACCAGCTAGATACAAATGAGCGTAATAAGAAACAACACAATAAATACTAGTACAATAGGGTTCAAAATAATGATGTGATAAGGACTTTATGCACCTTTCACATTGTGGATGTACTAAATCTTTGTCTGGCATACTACGTAGTAGGGAAGTATAATCTTGGAACATACCCCTTAATTTTCTTTTCATCTTCCTCTACTGTGTTTATTACAGCGATGTGTAACGTAGCCGACAGCGCCACCTTCAGATGACACTACGCAGCTGAGTTTATTCGCTCAAACGCAGTAAATGGGAACAAATCCACTTTTGTTTGTTTTTTTTAAATTTCTATTTGTTGCAGCACAGAAACATTTCTACAGTGGGCAAGTGTAGCTTTCACAAAGGGGAACATCACTGCTGATGACGTTTTGGATTTTAATACCAGTGGGCAAGTTTATGTTAATCCACAGACATCCGTGACTTCTTCACATTCATTTTTTGGTCTCTGAATAAAGTGCAGAATATGACTTGGGACTAACTTTGGATTTTTCTGACTTCAACTAAATGGCCCCACAGATTTAAACTTTAGTTTTAAGTAAACCAAAGTACCGTGAAGCCCCTTAAAATCGATACCAGTTCACAGCTGTCGGTGAACTCTTCTGCCTGTGTCTGTTCCCTCCAGCTCATCTCGCCACCTCCCCGCCGGGTCACTCGCACTTGGAGGACGAGATCTTCCAGCACTCCAGCAGCACACCCACCTCCACCACCTCATCCTCGCCCATCCCCCCGTCGCCTGCAACTTGCACTACAGTGAGAAAACTACTTCAAACTTTTCCTCCTCAGAGTTTCAGCTCGCTACTGGCATTGAAAAAAACATCAACATTTGTGCAGCTTTGTGTTTGTCTGTGGAAGCCGTGCAATGATTACAAACGAAAAATTTATTTCATGTCATTTCAGAAAAGATTAGGAGTAATTTGGGCCTTACTGTTCGCTCACCATTGTTGCAGCTTTTCTGCATCTCATTTGCATTCAGTTTCCACTTGCTCTTTTTACTCTCTCTAATGATTTGACATGTAAAAATGCCTTTAATAATTTGATGAAAAACCTTCACTTGACCCACGGCTTTTGTGCCAAAAATCATCAGTCGGATGTGTCATTGCCTCTGTGTTGACCTTTGAATTTGTCGCTAATGGTTGCAGGGATTTAATATTGGCAATCAAAGGAAATTAAGTCAATTGTTACACTCATCTTGAATCAAGTCGGGTCAATATCTCAAATGTAAATGTAAGATAATTGCCTTTGTATCCGCTATCGTAGTGCCCTGCCATCTGCTCTTATTGTTCTTCGGTATTGCCTTTATATCATCGGTTCTTCCTATCCACCCACATACAGTATGTAGTGAGAATAGTTATTATAAGTCTGATGTGTCTGAATAGAAGGCGTGGTATTGTTCAGTGCTGCTGATGAGAAGCTGCACTTTGAAAGGGAATGTAAAGGCATGGGGTGTACAGTGTGCCACAATGATTCCTGGAAAATGTGAAGTTGTGTCAGCGGAGTTTTACTTTTAATCGTCCAAGGAAGGTTCCGGAGAATTGTTGCGAGTTTGGAGACTTTAAAACTGAAAAAAAAAAAAACAGTTAGGTTTCATTTCCTAAATATGCTGATGTTGATTGTAATCTTCAAATAAATCACAGTGTTATTGTTCTGCAGGATGGAAAATGATTATTTGCTCAGCCAAACACAAGTAGCACAAGTAGATCAATAAATAAAACAAGACTCTGGACCTGGACGATAAAACAGTACTGATATATACAGGCAATAGTCTTACTTGCATCAGATATGAACTGCTATGAAAAAACATTACTTGCCTGTATCCTTCCTTTATATATGTGTGTATATATATATATATGCTATATATCCTCATGTAAGATAAGATTAGCCTGTGAAAATCCCACAGTGGCAAAACAGCAATGTTACAGCAACAAATAGGGATAGTGCAAAAATGTAGCAGCATCAGTTCAAAGAATAAAAGTAAAAAAATTAAATATACATAACTACTGTTGATATTGTATAGATTCTTCTATATGTAGAAATATAGGTATTGCACAGATTATACTTGATGTTGACAGTTGCACAGATGTTGTCCAGGAATTTTGTGTATGTCGAAAAATACAGATGTTGCTCAGACTCTCCTGTAAGTGGGAAAAAAAAGAGTGAAATATGTCTTATGAAGCAGGTATCATTGTGATAAAATGTATTTGTCTGTTTTTTTATTGTTGTGTTAACATTAAAATTATTACCCGTATACCTTGATAAATAGGCTAAATTAAAAAAAAAAAAACTCTCTTGGACTTTATGTCAAAACTGGTCATTAGAAAATGTGAATAATTATCAATATATCGACTGTAGTAAAATGTTTTATCGTGATACAGTTTTCAGCTTTATCACCTAGCTCTACAACACACCTTAGAAATAAAACACACATGCAAGTATAAAGTAATCTAAAATTATGTGGAGAAATTCAGAGCTTTAAAGCAAAAGAAAAAAAGCTATGAACTTTACCAGAGTGCTAAAGAAATCTTCATCACAACCTCTCCTCATGCAAACTTTCCATCTGCAGTGAGCAGCTTTTCTGTAGATGGAGAAGCTGGTTTTGTTTTTTAATAGTTTTACACCCACAAGTTTGTGGTGCGGCTTTTAAGCATGACAACGGTGAATACTGCGTTTCTCTGTGGCCTTAATGTTGTGTGTGTTTTTCAGGAGAACTCAGAAGATGACAAGAAGAGGGGACGTTCAACAGACAGTGAAGTTAGTCAGGTTAGTCCAAAGACACTGACGTTTCCTGTTTTGTCTGTCTGTGTTAAATTCAGAACCATGTGTGCAGTATTACTAACAGCTTCAGGAATTAGTTTATTGACTCGTCAACTGGTAGCCACAAGTCTGATAATTCTGTTCGTCTATAACAAAAGAAATGCCCTGAGAAATGACTTTTGTTGCTTTTTTTTTAGTTTTATATGAACGCAAATTAGTTATTTTCAGACTCTGGAGCATTCACAAGCTATTTGGAGCCTCACTATTTTCTGACATTTGAGAGAACAATTGAATATTCAGGCACAAAAATCTTTCATAGATTAATTAACAATGAAAGCAATTGTCTCAGTCTATTGCTAATGTGAATGCCCTAACATCCTGCGCTTCCAAATTCGATTATCCTAAATTAGCAATGTCATGCTGTTGCATGCTTTGTATTTTATGCATAACACCTTGTTTATAACATGTTCTGTGCTGATCCCACGTAGAATCTATGACTTTTATTTTCTTCTTTTCTTTGTGTAGTGATCGAAAAGCCCCCCAAAATCTAACCACATTAATGAGTGAAACTCGTAGTGCGCTGATGAAGCTCTGGTTTTGTTTTGCTCATTATTACGTTCAGCTCTGAGGACTCAGTGTTGAACATGCGCTATATTGAACACTAAACAATATTCTGTCTCTTTTCCCTTGTGCACTGTGCATGTTTTCATTTATTAAATTTGTTGCTGTCCTCTTGTGTCTTTTCCAGTCGCCTGTGAAGAATGGAAACCCCTCGTCCTCGTTATCCTCTTCTTCCTCCTCCTCCTCCTCCTCCTCCTCCTCCTCCTCTTCTTCCTCTGTCTCGGGACTAACCTCATCCTCACTGGTCTCTATGGCGACCATCGCTGGGGGAGGAAGCAGCGGCTCTGGGGGCAACAGTCATCACGGCAACTTGGGGGGTCTCCACTCCAACACTTCCGCTGGCAGCTACAGCAACGCCACCCAGCAGCAGCCACATCTGTCAGCACAGCAACAGCAGGCCAAAAACTCAGTGAGCTCCTCCTCCTCGGCGCCGATCTCCAACCCCAGCACCTCCACCAACAGCCACCCCACCTCCTCGGCCTCCTCTCCACCCAACGCCAGCACACAGGGGCTCTTCACTTCAAACTCCCAGCCCCAGGGTCTCCCGGGGCCCACGTCGACCTCCAACAGCCTTGGCCTCAGCCTGGGCCTCTCTCTGGGGAAAAGCGGCATGTCCGGCTCCATCACCACCAGCCCGATGTCCGCTGGCCTTGGCCTGTCAGGGATGCCGGCATCCCTGAGCACCATGGCGGGCCTTTTGTCCAGCTCCACCCCGGCACCCTACGCTCAGGCGGCAGCCTCAGGCGCGGTCGGCTCCGGCCTACCGGTCTCTCTCGGAGGCGTCAGCACCACCACGACCAACAGCACGTTGGGCTCCATCGGCAGTGGCAGCATCACAGTCGGCGGGCCGACGTCCTCAACAGGAGGCCTGCTTGGCTCGGCGCCAGGGATGGGCAGCGTCGGGTCTGGGATTCTGGGTTTGGGCTCTGGTCAGTCAGGGCTGCAGGGGTCTTCCCTGGTGTCACAGAGCCCAGTAGGAAGTTTAGCTCCGGGTAGCGGAGTAGGAGTTATCGGGAGCAACAGCGGCAGCACGGGATCAGCAGGGAGCGGAGTCGTGGGAGGAACCTCATCGCTCTCTGTCCGACCGCCGAGCCGACAGAAGCAGAATGGTAGCACTAGTGAGTATCTGATGTATGCACAAGCAGCAGCAACCAGTTATTGATCTGTGAAGGAACTTATGCAGAAGAAAAAAAAACACTGTAAATGTCCTTTTAGAGCAAGTGCAAAGTGCAAAATTCTGAAATGAAAACCCAGAATCTGCACATTTCACTGACAAATAGTGGCTAAAATCCAGAGACACCACACCTGACGATGCTCTTTAGGTCTTTAGACAAATGTAAAGTCAAAGATATTCTCTGACAAAAACATTAGTTGCACAACCTTTGATACAAGTTGAAAGGTGCTACTTTGAATCATTATTTTTACAATAAAACTACTGTAGTCATCATTTTGTTTTTTGTTTTTTTCTTAGACCAAACAAAGATTTAAAGGAATTAGGAATGGAAAACATTTTATAAATGCAACAATTAATCAGTTTATGGATCAGTGGTGAAATATTAAGTAATAAATTAGGAGATATATCACAAACAATTTTGATAATTGAATGATCAATTTGAATATTCTTTTTGAGAAAATATTTTGATTTCTTTACTGCTTTTTGACAGTAAACTAAGTATCTGTTGGTTGTAGGCAAAGCAAGACTTTCAGAAGCAGTGTTCAACATTTTTTTTCACAATTTTCTGACATTTATAAATAAAAAAAAACACAACCAATTAATTAATCAAGAAAATAAATAACATAACTGAAAATCAACAGATTAATAGACAATGGAAATACTCATTTGTTGCAGCCCTGCAACGGAAATTGATGATCGAAAGTAATTATTTCCATGTGGTATTACTCGAGACTTGATGTTATAGATTAAACATGAAAAAATATAGAAATTTTAAAGGAATTTATATGATCCCACCCCTAAAAAGAGTATTGTGACACTTGGGTGTAAACAGATCCTTCATTTGTTCTTATGTCTTTATTTATATTTTAAGGGTAACTGTACCCTTACATTCTATTAGAACTTTAACAAATTTACAAAAGATACCTTGCATGTAATTTGCAGGATTATTTCTCATGAGGTAGTTGTGTATCTAAATATTTAATAAGTAATCTAAATAAATTCTCTGGTGTTATTTAGAGAGTTCAGCTAGTTGCAGACTCTGGATCACTTTACATTGATATTTATGTTGGCTGTGTTGGTCTCCTCCACGTTCCAGGTTACAGTGCTGTAGTAGCAGACAGCACAACAGACTCCGCCCTCAACAGTGCCAGCCAATCACAAAGCAGCCAACCCTCATCTTTGACCTCCACAGCCAATCAGCCGTGAGTATGAAGTAGCAGATCATCAAAAACATTAAAAATAGTACACCAGCAGTTTTGTTTGCTTTTTCATTCTTATATTTTTTTGCAATTATAAAAAGCTTTCTATTAGTATACACAGCGCTCTCATCCTCTCTCTCGTGTTCCTCCTCCCTCCCAGTAAGGACACTGGTCCCAGTTTACTGAGCTCTATGAGTTTGTCGTCCAGCTCCCCGTCGCCGGCTTCATACAGCGAGGCCAAACCGGTGAGCGGCGGCAGCCTGCTGAACGGGCCGCTGTCATACTCGCAATCCTCCGACAGCATAAAGGTGAGAATCTGACAACACACTCAGAAACACAGTTTCAGCCTCGTAAATGGGTCTGTTTTAATCTTTGTTTTCCTTTTTTTTTTTGGTTTTGAGATTTAGAAGACAGGATGTTGTTTGCTGTTTATAAAGAGAGCAACTTAATCTCCCAAATCTCGGTGGACTATTAATTTGCTTGCAAACACAGTGAGAACTGCTTTTTGCTTCCCCTTTTAATTAATTCTGCCCACAGTTCAATCCAACGGGGGATGATTACGCTCTCATTACTGCTGTTTGTACATCAAGCAAACAGTTTCAGCTATTGTTAACAAGTTTCAACAAAACTGAAGAGAGTAATGAGAGAAAATCAACATTCAACTGAAAACTACTTTGCACAGCTTCTTTGTCACCTTCACTTGACCTTCCTGAGGTAACATCTGCAGTCACATTTGTACTTCCTTATTACACAGTGATGAAATGCTGGTTAAATCATTCTAAAAAAAATTGCCACGCTGGATTTTACTGCCATCTTCAATCATGTATTTAAGCTTGAGAATAATCTCTTATGATTAAATAACAAGGTGAAACAAAAAAAATCTACAGAACTTTCCTGCAGTGTTTTTACTGAGAGCTGCAGCTGTCTGAAGTTATTT
>NW_007578631.1:127524-207855 GCF_000690725.1 Stegastes partitus
AGATTTAATTTATAATGTGCTAAAAGTACAGTAATTTTCTGGCATTCACTGTGTAATCTTGGGACTATACGTTTAGAGATGTGAGCCTTTCTAAGTCACCAACTAAATTTGCCACAGTTGGGCTTCAATTGCTGAATGTACTTAAGCTCAGTTTGGAGAGACACAGCAAAGTCATCAGATCTCAACAGTTTGATGATTTATGTATTTTGGGGGGGCAAAAAGTCAATTAGTGTGTTATAGTGTGTAGATTTAATTGTCAAAGCAAAGATGAATTCACTTTAAACTCAACTTAAACACAATCAAGATTCAGGTGGTGATACAGGCCTCTTCTCCTTCTTAGGTACAGATGATATAGGACAGGAAGCACAAAAGCCATTTTTTAATAGAGAGCTTAATTTATGTATTCATCCTCATGTAACTAAACTATATTTTTGCTTTAATGTTCGAACTCCAAGCACTTTCTCTGCATTTTTTGTTTGCTCCTGTCACATTTTACCTCACTGTGAGCTCATTTCTCAATACTAAGTCCTACAACTCGAACAAACAGCATATATTGGTGAATTTTTCCGAGACATGTAGAATAAAGTGACTTTGATGAAATATCATGATTTTAGGCTTAGATTTGATTCAGTTTCTCAACCAAACAGAACATTGCATTGAGTAGCTCAACGAAAAATCCAAGGATTATTTCTGTTTGTAGAGTTTCTGAATGCATGTATCAAATGTATTATTTTGGTGATTTTGTAAATACAACATGTCTCTCAAACCTGAGTTTTGGGTTCAGAAAGTAGTGAGGACTGATTAGAAGATTGTTCCAACATTTTTGTATTTCAAGACATTTCTGATGGATTTATTTCCTCATCAGTTGACTCAATGATAAATATTCAGGTACACTAAAAGTCTATAAGTATTAGGACACCTTTAGATTACAACTTTACATGCACCTCATTCCAAAACCATGGGTGCTATATAGCCTATAGTCAAGTCTTTCAACCTGATATTGACCTGACTAGCAGCCGTATGGTGCGATCTTTTTGTGAAAGGAACACACATGTTGGGTGTTAAGTCCTGGCTAGTCAGCCCAGTTCATGTCCACACCAAACTAAAAAGATTTGTTTGTGGATCTGGCCATCTGCCATGCTGAAATGGAAACTTCTGACACAAGGGTGGAAATACACACTTGTTTATAATACAACCTTATGCCGCAGGATTAAGATTTTGCTTTACTGATACAAAGGCGTACGGCTCGACCATGAAAAGCTTTCAAAACGTCCACATGGCTGCACTGTTTTTACTCCCGGTCTCCATCATTTAGTTTGACAATATGTCACATGCATCTTTTGGAGGGAAGGCACCGGAGCAAACAAAACAAACAGCCCAAAAAGTGAAGTCAGAGTGATTTCCATGACAACATCACCAGTGGTGCAGGAACTCGGGCAGGTACGCTTGCCGTGTGCACACGTCCGGGAGAGTCTGTTTTCCCATGAGTCTCCTTGTCTGTCCTCATCAGCCCCAGGAGCCTCTGAGCAGCCTCAAGTCCATGGCCGAGCGAGCAGCACTCAGCTCAGGGATTGAGGGAGACGTACCCTCCCTGCACCTCACCCCAGGTAACATACAGCCACACACACACACACACACACGTATACACCTTAATAGAAGCAGATAGAGGGTTGCCACAGTGCCGAAATAGAAAAGCTGTAGTTTAATGGAACAAAATGTCATCTCACCTCCCACACTCAGCCTCCTCTGAACAAAAAAACTGCTGATGATATTATCATCCCTGACTCAACTTCTCGCTCTTTGTCTCTCCAACTTCAAATCCTGAATCACCTCTCACTCCCCTACATCCTCAATTTCCCTCACCCTTTCATCCCTTCCTTCCTTTTATTCCCCGCACTCTCATCTTCGCTTGGTTCAGACATCTTCCCCAGCAGCACTACGGCCCCCTCGGGTCCCCCCTCAGCACCTCAGCCCTCGCTGTCGGAGGTCAGCATCCCCCCTTCGTTGGGGGTCTGTCCGCTGGGGCCGGTTCCCCTGTCCAAAGACCAGCTCTACCAACAGGCCATGGAGGAGGCGGCGTGGACGCACATGCCTCACCCGTCCGACTCCGAGAGGATCAGGTGCAGTGACACTTTGACGTACCTTAATGTTCAAATATTCTTTTTCAGCAGGTTTTCTGCATCTTAAATGTTGGGAAAAAAGCAAAAGGAAACTCACCAAACCCAACTAAACTGACAAAAGTAGCTAAGATGTTCACAGCAGTTCATAGTATGCTGTTATTATTATTATTGTTGATGATGTTGTTGTTGTTGTTATATAGTAGCAGATGATTGGTACTAATGCATTTGAGTTATTCCATCTCAAATCATCAAAATTTTAGAAGAAGTCTCTCATTTGCCTGATTTTTTTATTTTTTCTTGCGTAAAATATGGATACTGGTAACGATATTTGTGGAATTTTACCTTGATATAGCAAATACTTTCTGAGATAAGTTTGTTTTTGTTTTTTTGTTTTTTAAGTTGCCCGTCAAACAACTTTAGGTACGCTTTTTTCGTGAGTTAAAATTTGAGGCTATGTTTGAACAGTTATATCTCAGGAACTATTAAAGATACAAGCCTGAAATTGTCCTTGTTATTTCTCATTATGTCATTGATTCAGAATCTGCAATATTGAACAAGTGGATCAAATAGCCTCTGATTATAGGTGAGTTGAAATATGAAAGAAATTGCAGCCATCATGAAAAGTCCCATTTTTGAGCACACATTAACAAAGGAAATGTGACCTAGTGATATTTTCTGAACCATATGTACCAGTAGTTGCATGCCATAATAGTACAGATCAAAAAATATTGAATATTTCACAGGTATCACTTCAAATATTTGTAGTTTATGAATGAATATTTTCAAGCAAATCAGAGATGGTCAAGCCTGATGATTTGAGATGGAATAACTCAGTAGTAAGTGAGTGGAGCCCACTTCATTTCACACACACACAAAAAAAAATCTAATCAGTAATTCACACCTTAAATTCATCACTAACAGATAACCTGAATTAGCCTCATGCCTACAGAAAATACATGAATTCATTAGGGTTTTTTTTTTTTTTTTTTAGTAACTCAAAAAATATGTAGGATTTAAAATAAGAATCTGACAAAGATGTGAAAAAATCAGATATTTAAAATAAAATTAGCAGCTCTCCAGTTTCTTTAATTTACAGTGCTTATTTATTTACTTTTATTACATATTTTGGGAAAATTCTGGTGACAATAGGGAGCTTATTTGCATTTTTTCCTGTTATTCTTCAGCCTTTTGATCACTCAGAGGGCTGTGCTTGAAACTGGATTTTGTGGGTCATAAAAACTGGTCCCCTTTTTTTTTAACTCTGTGAAAATAAGTACAAATCAAACCGAACTAATGAGCCTCAGCCATTGACCTATGTAAGCTCACATCCTTGGAAAAATTTTTGCAAATGCAAATACTTGCAGCACACAGTTAATTAATACAAAGAACGTGGTTGTACTTTAATGAAAATCACATCGCTGTGTATTTGGTCTGTAACTTTCCATTGTGGATTAATCCACCAATTATTTTTTAGACGAATTGATTAGTTGTTTGGCCTATAAAATGTCCAACCACAAAAAAATAAATAAATAAATAAATCAGACGTAAGAAGCTTCAGAAACATTTTTGATGGTTAAGTGTTAAAAAATACTCAAACCAGTTATTCAATTATAAAAATAGTTGGCAATCAATGTAAAAGTTGGCAACTGATCAATTAATTGTTGCAGCTCTACTGTATTTGTAGCTAGACATACACAGACATACACAGCAGTCACAAATACAGAACAGATTATACTGTTACTATATCCATTGTACAATGCAGTCAGCCCACACAGCTACAATTGACATTTAAATCCAAACACTCAAACCCTCTTGTGCCACAACAGTACCTGTTGTTCACAGTCAGAGGACGAACAAACGCACACACACACACACACACAAACACACAGCCTGCAGTGATTTCTTCTTCTGCATTTAAAACAGGATTTCGGCAGCTGTGTGAAAAACACATTAACTATACTTCACTTCCTGCACACACTCACGCTGTTATTTTTCTGTTTAAACACTAACTTCCACCGTGTTTGATTTTTAAGTGCTCGTATTAGTCAGATGGTGTGAGTGTTGCCGCTCCAAACTTTCTGCTTGCACCGTTTGTGTGACACGGTTGGTATTTTCAGTGCTCGCTGACATCACAAGCAGCCTAATGGAAACAGAGAGGACAAACTGGGTCTGTCACACATCTAAAAATACTCAGTTTGAATGGAAAAGTGCATCTGGGCAGAGTGTTTGACCCACTGTTGAATTTTCCTACTTTGTGTGAATCTATCAGGGTGGTGAATCTTTCTACACATCCATTCTGTGCTAATCAGTTTTAACTAAATCCTCACTGTGACGAGCACTTCATGCGTCAACGTGTCACTCCGGGACTTTAGCTCATGTGCTAGCTCAGTATTTGTTGATTCCCCCTGAGAATATTTGGGATTTGTAAATAATTCCTACAATTAACAGCATAACTCTTGATTGGACTCCATATTGATTAGTTTGCTGATTTTGTTTAATAACGATATACAATATGTCCCAGCAAAAGACACTTAATCAATACCAACAGGAAAAACAATGGATAAAAGGTTTAATAGTTTCACTTAAACGTATTCGTACATACCCTCTGTGGTTAATAAATAGGCTAAAGTGGTTGAATTCAAATGTAACCTTTTTTTTCCTGCTGATCTTTATTAAAAAATAGGTCATCAAAAGTTAGACACTAAAATATAGAATTTTATCCAGATGAACTTTTGAACTCTGCCGCCCAGCCCAAGTTTATAATTTATCATTGTGAATAGATTGTGGATTTTTGTGACATGATAAATTGTAAAAAAATAAAAAATAAAAAAAAAAGATTCATTACTTGCGAACACAGCTCAGTGCAACACTGTTGTACCATCAAGTGTTCAATCAAAGGATGACTTCCAATCAAATCGAGTTTATTTATGTGGCATGTTTAAAGCAACCTGAATTAACCACAGTGCCGTACATGTTCTCAGTCAGGCAGCAACACATTTTTGAAAGCAAGACAGTATACAAACTTGTAAAATCAGTTTGCAAAAGAAATGAAATAGTATGAAAACATTAAAAGAAGACAAAACAATATAGCAACTTGTCACATCAAAATTTAACATAAAATACTCAAAATTTAGATGATTTTTTTTTAAAACAAACAAAAAAAAATACATTTGAAACATGTACATCTTAAGATTTACAACAGATTTTTAATTCCAAATTGATCAACCTTTATTAATATTAAAGCCAGACTCACCAAACATATGTGATGCATATTACTTTTTACTTCATGGTCTGACATAGTGTTCAATAGGTATTTCCAACATGGCACACATTGCACATAAATTAAAAATCATCTAAAAAAAATAAGTAGAAGATGTGTCTGACTCACCAGATGTAGGCTGTGGATAGAAGTCTGCCATTTTTCCCAACACACATTTGACACGCCTTTCTTCTCCACTTTTACTATTTGGGTGTACCTGTTGTCTACACACTGTACATTTCAAGTTCTGCAGAGGATTTTGTCGCTGCAGTCTGGACTCGCTCCGCAAAAGACCACTGAGATTAGTTTAAAGAAATACAAACAAGCTAGAAAGTCTTTCATCTGTAGCTTAATGGTAATGAGATGCAGCAGACCATTCTCCAGCTCTGATACAAGACTGTAGAGAACACGTAACCATTGATTAGCTCCAACTTGCCACACCTGAAACAGTCTTATTGCCTTACCATGTGCTCCTTTATTGTAGTAGCTTTTTGCTCCATTTGTGTCCCGCTAACTCTCCCTCTGTGTCCATATAACAGGCAGTACCTGATGAGGAACCCCTGCCCCACCCTGCCTTTCCACCACCAGGTGCCACCGCCCCACTCCGACACTGTAGAGTTTTACCAGAGGCTTTCTACAGAAACCCTCTTCTTCATCTTTTACTACCTGGAGGTATGCTGCTGCCTGAATCATGTCACCAATACAATGCACTTATTTTGTGGGACATGTGTGTGTGATTTGCCGACCATCTTGTGAGTTTGAAGGCAGAAAATTCTTCCACAGTCTTAAAAAGTTAACAGTGAACACCAGTTTTTTGTCTAAATCAAAGAGAGGGAGGCCTTAAACAGTGTATTTTTTTGATAAGGTTGATTAAACCACAGAATTCTACACTGCTTGTCTTGATTTGATCCAAAGCAATTCATTTAGACACTCTATTGGGAGTTCTTGAGTTACGTTGTTCATTTAAGTCTGCACCAGAACCAAAACTGCCTATTTTTTCTGCATCAAAACATTCCTCTTTGTCATTGATCCTGTCTCCTCATCTGTTATCTTCTTCCTCTATTCTGTTTTGTCCTGTTACCTGCTCTCTCTGCAGGGCACTAAGGCCCAGTATCTGGCAGCCAAAGCCCTGAAGAAGCAGTCATGGAGGTTCCACACGAAGTACATGATGTGGTTTCAGAGGCACGAAGAGCCCAAGACCATCACTGATGAGTTTGAGCAGGTCAGCAGCATCACATCTTTGAATCTCGTGGATAAAGTTTTTAAGATCATTAAAATGTTTTGGTCTGGGCACCACAAACTACTCACACTTTACATCTCAGCTCGCCATTTTGCAAACCACCCTGCTGTGTTTGAAACATCTGAAAACATTTTTTTTTTGTTGTTGTTGTTGGTTTCCATTAATTTCTGGAAATCTCTGAGCATGTCCTGAAAACTACCCTGTGTTGTGTGTCATTACATGTGCGCTGTTAGAGGGAAGTTGATGGTATTTGTTATGAGATGATTCAGAGCAGACCTGGGCTGCTGCGTACGATCAGTTTCATCTACCAACTCAATCTTCTTTCAAAAAAGCAAAATGACCATTGTGTTTGAGTTTATTTCATTTTGACAAACTGTGTTCTGTCGTGTATCACAGTTAAATGGAAACAAAGGTTTACATGTTTAAGTGTAAAATTCTAGAGTGAAGGGGCGACCATATAGCTCACCTCGTTGCGCGGGCGACCCATGAACAGGGGCTATAGTTCCCCGATGCAGCGGTCATGAGTTTGAATCCCACTCACGACTCTTTGCTGCAGGTCTGTCTCCATTCTTCTCCTCCCTTTCCTGTCTGTCTCTACTGCTCTAAATAAAGACAAAAAAAAAATATATAAAATTCTAGAGTGAAAGGAGGAAGCTCCAACATAAACAAAGTAGCACAACTCCAAAAGAAAACCAAGTTCCTATCACACAAACAAAGTGAAAGATTTAAGTCCATTTATTAAAACGCAACATGGACGGAACTTCTTTTCTCCTTCTGGTTTTATTGTTCTCTTACTTCGGTTGTGCTTTAAATTTGATTCAAATACAGCAACAGTCAGTGTGAGATTGACAACAATTAACAGATTTATTCATTGTGATCAATGACACAACTCCAGGAAATTTAAAGAACGACTTTTCTGCCCTGCAGTTGTGAATGGAAGCCAATGACTGAAACAGGAGGAAAAAAATACATTTAAAAAAATCTAAAACTGCACAGCATCCATTAAAAAATCATCAGCAACAGTGTAAATTATAAATGATTTACAGCGGAGGACCTAAAGCTATTAAACACGCATGGTTTAAAATCTGAAGTAGAGTAGTTATAAAGTCTGCTGAGATCTGATCAAGTCCTGATGCATTTTTGAATTAGCAAAACAGTATCACTGCTTTGTTCAATTACAAATTAAATAATACAGATTGCGCCAAATACAAGAAAGGAAAACAAGAGCCTGCAGATTGGGAGCTGCAGGGTTAGCTTGTTATTACAGGGTAACTATGACGTTGTTTCTGTGTTAATGGAAGGATTTGAGATGGTGAGAATCAGCTGTGATTGTCAAGGATATGTTCCTGCCTTTTACCCACAGGGTTGGCTCCAAAAAGAGGTGCAGTGAAGCCATTTGTCTTTAAAGAGCCCATCCTGTGCTCCTTTATAAGTTTCTAGTTGCATTTCTGGAGTGTACTAGAATATGATTACATGCTTTTATAGTCAAAAACACATTATTGTTTTCAAACTGTGAATTGCTACAGTGCATCTTCATCTTTTTTTTTACTTTGAGGGCAAAACTGGCCCAGGTCAGGTATTGTGTAAATGTGCTACATGGTGATGTCGATAAGTAATGATAGAAAGGCATGGGACTTCAGATGAGGTGTTTCAGGCAGAGAGTTGGGAATTCAGAGAATAACTCCATTTGGTGTGGACTTTATAAATTTGCAGACTTTTTACAAGCAGCCATATAACACAATGAAGGAAAGGTGGAACCAAAAAAAAGCTGCATATGGACTCTTTAAACTTTAGATTTCTGTGTTTTTCTTTGTTCTTCTTCAGGGAACATACATTTACTTTGACTATGAGAAATGGGGCCAGCGGAAGAAGGAGGGGTTCACGTTTGAGTACCGGTACCTAGAAGACCGAGACCTCCAGTGACCTGCAGAGAGACGAACGGACGGCTGAGAAAGTGAGAGAGGGATGGACTGACGGACGGAGAACAAGCCAACGAGTGAAGAACGGGTGATCCGCCTGCTGACATTCCTGGATTTGACCTCAGCTCGCTGGGGGAAAGAGACGTGCGGGCTGGAGGGGGGGGGGGGGTTAGCTAAGACACATTTGAAACCCTTCTCTCCTTCTGACCCTCCAACCCCGCCTTACCATCCTCCCCTCCGGCAGTGATAACTCCTCCCACCCTGTCATCTCCCTCCTCCTCTTCCGCCTCATCTATCCCTCCATCATCCAGCCTTTTATTTCCATCTTTTCCCGACCTTGACAACCAGACACGAGAAAAATCACACATATAATAATGAGACTATCATGTGCTTTCCGCCCTTTGGTGTTATCCTGTTTTGTTGGCTTTAAAAACTGTTGCTTACATTAGCCCCTTGAGGACCAAAGATAACTGGTTAATCACACAGTAGAGGCTCTGTCCTCACTCTAAACAGACTCATGAAAACCTGAAGAGTTCAACCTAAATCTGTGCTGTAGCATCTCCCAGACTTGTGGCATGCAGCGGTGCAGCAGAGCAGGAATCAGCTGAAAAATGTCAATTTTGCCTTTTAAGCCTCTGAACTTCAAGCAATCTCTGTGGTTTTTTTGTTCCTGCCACACTTTCACTCACTAGTAGCTAATTTTCACTGCAGTATAAAGTCCTGCACCTCTATTAAAACAGCACAACCATGACTAGAAGAACTCGGAAACGTATTCTGTGCAGAAATCCTAAAATTTAAAAAAAAAAAAACAGGATTCAACATGTGCAACATTTTTGCAAGTTCCCACAGGCGTTAAAATACTGGAAATAATATGGTGACTGTGTATTCTATATTTAACTTTTTACACTTTTAATTTATTTCCGTACATACCACTCTACTAAAACTATGAATTTTTCTCTTCTCCTGACGGATGGTCGCAGCAGAGTCACTAATGTCTTCATGGAAACTCCAACAACCAAAGGAAGTGAGATTTGAACTTTCTGCTGGTCCTTGGACATGATACGACATGACATTGGGTTGGCCATTTAGCCGTATTTAATCCTGAAGTTCTACATGTCTGATTTACAAAATTACTCGAATGCAAAACTTTTTCACTGACCAGATTCTGTACAAAACTAACAAACTGCCTCGGTGAAGATATTAGTGACTGTGTTTAGACAGAGCAGAGAGGAGACAAGTGTTGGAATAAAATAAAAACATAAGAAGTAAAATGTCTACACTGTGTAGAATGCCATTCCAAAGTAGCTTGTTTGAAGATTCTTCATCTTCAATCATTGTAAAGTGAAAAATTCCTTTTAAATACAGGTATTCAGGTCATCTGATTTCCATAGAGGTGCAGGACTTTATATTACAGTGAAATGCACTCAAAATGTTTTAGGTTCAGAGGGAAAACATTTGCTCAGATCACCAGAAACTAAACAATATGAGCTTTTAAAAGTTATTTTTTAAAAAAGCTGCCATATTAGATTTCACTTTAGACATGTACTTTATTTAAAGTGTCCATTGAACGTGGAAACAAGGCAACAAAACATGGGTTTGATGTTCTAAATCTGAATTGAAACACGTCCTACGTTAATTGAAACACCTCAGCACAGATGAGATTTAGGTGGAGGAACATGTTTTTTTTAAAGAAATCATCCACAGTTTAAATGTGCAACAACCTTTACGAACTCAACTGCTAAATCGTGATGGGAAACATCTACACATCGCTGTCATCCTGCTGCTGCCGCTGCTGCTGCTGCTACTACTACAACAACGAGGGCTCGTTGTCGCCTCAACACTGGTGAGCCTTAGAAACAGACGCTCTGACCTGTAAACGCGCCTCTGGTGTATGGTAAACACAAGCGCCAGCCAGCTGTGGCTGGTCGTAGGTGGCACCGCAGGCCTCTCTCTGTCGCACTTAACCGTCTTTCAGAGGTCCTGTTGTTGTGCTCTCGTGAAGAGGTGAAATCATGAATCCGCCAGCCACCATCGTCTAAAAATACCCCCCGACCTGCCCGCTCCCATCAAGCCGCGGTGGAGGAGTGTGACAACGCAGCCGCCGAGGTGTTGGTAGTAGCTGTCTTTTACCTGGTGGGCAGTGTTGCGTCACAGATTTACGCAAACAGGATCAAACTTAGATAATCCTTTCAGACTTTTTCTGTTCAAATTCTGCCTTCCAGCTCTCTTACAAACAGCCCCAGACTATCTCCAGAAGCCCTTTGTTTCCTCATTTTCCTCCAGTAACATCTGGTCCATTGTGTAGTTTTTGAGGGATTTCTGACGTCAGCCAACAGTGGAGGTGACCGGAGCTTCGTTTAACAGCAGAAACCGTTTTCGTTCTGCTCTCAGTCACTAAATACTTCACAGTAGGAGCATGTTGGGCTCCATGTGAGCGTTTTTTTTGTTTTATCGTGCACATACCAAACTCCAATCACCTCCACTGTGTTGGGCTGTCAGCGGACGTGGATAATCAGAGCCTGCAAAACCAGCTGCTCACATCTGTCCAGACAGAGTTTCATTTGTCAGAGAACGTTCTGGGTGGAAAAAGTCACAGCAGGCTGTTGAAACGTGTCCTGATTAGGGTTAAACCAGATTCAATCACCTCTTTTGTACTGCACTGCTCACATCTATAAACACATTTGTCTCTCTGAGCGTTAGACGAGAGGATCGATACCTCTTTTATCTGATAGTAAGCGTGACCGGAAACAGCCGCTCAGCTTAGCAGCACCACTTACTAGCTTGTTATATATTGTCTGTTTAGTTTGTGCTGAGATGTTGAGTTGTGGTTTTATGTTGAGTTGTGTGCTGGACTGTTTCTTGGCTGGAAGCTTCTGGTCTCTGAGTCTCTACTGGTTCTCTGGCAACCTCATAATGACGACTCCCCGCCAAGAAATCAGCCCAACTCCCCATAAACCCACAAACTGTTCTTTTTACGCTTTGGCTTCAGCACTAATTAAACAGATGAGATGAAGCTCCAGCAATAGGCAACCGTCGGCTTTCCCGTTATTTATGTGTTACCATCAGCGACATCCCCTCGACTATAGCGACCCACCACGCTGAAAATTCCAAATTTTGCAGCCCAGCTAGTTTAATTTTGGTGAATCATCCGTTATAGTGACAGTTCTCGCCTCCATGCATGCAAATTTTCTACCAAAACAATTCCACCCGTCATTATTTTGAGGGGACACGTTGCCGCATCCTTCGCTTCCCAATGCACTTGTGATTGGTTGAAATGGTTGCGTGGTGCAGAATGTTCTGGCTACACGAGACTCAAGTGGTACCAAACATCTCAACAACAAACTGTTCCTCTAAACTTTGGATATGTGCTGCAGCTGGTTTCTTCTCTGAATATCTAGCAGCTTCGAAACAAAACGGTCTGCTCGACTGGATGCAACTGGAGGAGAGCGAGGAAGGCGCAGAGCTCCAGCAGCGATCGGTGTGAGCGTCGTGGGCGTTGGATGCTGCCAGCAGCTGGACGGACAGTTTGTTAAGTCTCCCACCAGCCTCCCTCCTTCCTTCCTCTCCTTCCTCCTCCTCCTCCTCCTCTTTGTGTGCCGAAGAGCACAAACTGAGCAACACCAGCACTGCTACCCACATCTCCTCTGTCCTCCAGCTCTATCTGCTCCATGTTTACACACTGAAGGCTTCGACCGAGCCCACAACAAAACACACACACTGCCCGAGTCACGGCGTTCCCCACACCCTGAACGGCAGCTTCTTTTGTTTTGTTTTGTTTTTTTTTTTACAACCAAAATACACTTTTCTCACTCGCTTCCTCTTTTTTTTTTTCCTTTCCTTCAGTCTCCCCTTCTCTCTCTCTCTCTCTCTGTCTCAGCCAGACAGCTCCCCTTCTCCTCCTCCTCCTCCTTCCTCCTCTCTTCATGCCAGGTAGATATTTCCTTTATTTCTCAGGAAGTATTTGATAGACCATTTAATGAGGAAATGTATCCGCCAGCAGCTCTCCGTCGCCACAGCACAACAACAGCCGAGTAATCTTCCCCTGACAGATTTGTTTTAATTTTCGCTTCCTTTTCCGTCTCTTTTACTCGACAGCGGCCCTTTTCATTTCACAAAAAGCTTTTTTTATTCTTTTTTTTTTTTTTTAAGGAAACAAATACAAATATCCTCCAATGTTTGGAGCAGCACCTGGAAGAGAAACCATCTTTATATTTAGTATTTGTTGAATTACTTGTGGTATTTTATTTTTTTTCATGAAATCGGGGGAAATCATTTTAAAAAACCCAGAGGAGAACGAGGACTCCTGTTCTTTTTAAAGGTCGGTAACTTCCCAACAGGTGTTTTTTTTTATCGCCAGACAAACAGACACACAACTCTACACTTATTCACTTGACTGACAGTCCTGCTTTTAACCTGTTTGTTTACTGGGTTGTTTTTTTTTATTTTTATTTTTTTATTTTGACAAGCGGAAGGGATGAGAGGTCAATCTGAGAGCCCAAATGTGAATCTCTCTCTGCCCCTTGACAAATGTGTTGTATAGACTCTCATTCTTCAAACCTCTCCTTTTTGTTGTTTTTTTAAATTTTTTTTTTTCCTGTTGTTTTGTTGTCGTCAGACAGCATGGAAAAATGACACTTGCAAAGTGGCGCTGAAAAAGTAAATAATGACATAACCATGAATAAAGGATTGTAAAATATTAATAAAAGAATTACTTTTCAGAAAACTGCGGTCGTGTTGTGCTTTGTCACGATCTCGTGACCGTTTCGGACGCGAATAAAGAAGTGAACGAACAGAAACGGAAAATGATTAAAAAGGTAAAATTAAGCGTAACAGCTCATCTTTGTGCCTTTGACAGAAAGTATTATGTACTCTCATTATTCTGAGTTACTTCTTTGTTTGAATTCTGTTCTGTCCTACAAATTAAAACTGCCTACAGTCTGATATTTAAGCTGCAGCAGGAAATCAACAAATGTTTGTTGATGGTGCAATAAAGAAGAAACAGCAAAATAAATGTTACAAAGCTCTAACTTACTTGGTTTTACACGTGTTAGTCCTTTAACATTGAATGATGTAACTGAAATGTTACATAAATATGCTCAAAACCTTTACTTTTTTTTTCCATTTTAGTCTTTTGAATGTTCAAAATACTAAGGTTTTTTTTTGTTTGTTTTTTGAAATAAGGGTTGTTTCCGGGGAGGTATTTCCTGCTTCGGCTACCTCTCGGGACACACTGATATTGTTTTATTTGCTCAGTTTGGTCGTGTGTGATTGGAATTGATGAGCAAAGGGCTCACTAGAGATGAATTACTGTTTTTTTTTAGGAGTGTGGAAACTTTTCATCAGTAAGAACTCATTTATTATGAGCAAATCTCATCCCATGAAACTAGGAAGGCTTGCCGAACGAGTTCACTAAGCACAGGTTACAAAGACGCGAATTGGCGACAACACGTACAAACCAACTGCAAAGAAAGGCAAAAACTCAAAATGACTAGAAAAAAGCACAAGAAGATAACTCTGGGGAGCAGAATAATCAAAAAAGAAGATCAACAGAAATAGATGAAAAACAAAATAGCAGAAAGAAACACAATATGAGTCACTACATTTGTGCATCTGTTGTAAAAGGAAGGTCGGAGTCTTCTCAGGAGTCTCACTAAAGACCATCATGTGAGGAGGTACAGTTAACCCACCGCCTCTCTCTGAAGTGGAAAACAAACCAGAGCGAGACTCCAGCGCTGACTGTAAGCCCCAACACTCTGCAGCAGCCCATTACTGCCACACCTGTCACTGGATGTTACGGCCGGACTAATGCAGAGAGGAGAGCATTGTGTGCCGCACCGTCTCCCACTGCATTATGTGGCTCTGTATGGAATAATAAAGCTTTAATGAAGCTTTAGTGGGAGCTGCTGCAGGTCAGATTAATGCTGTTTTCAGGGAAAGCCATTAGCAGGAGCCGAGCTCGGTTCAAGGTTGACGTTAAAATCCTTTTATTCGTATCGTCTCCGTCTTTGTTGCTCGTTGGCTGGTTTGTGCAGCTGGAGGTCACATGTCAGCAGAGAAACAAAAGACTTTTTTTCTCCATTTATATACAGTTTGGACGACTATATTCATTTTCGTGACCCCTTTTGTGGACGATGGAGTCATATTTTATTCTATTCTGTAGTTCTTGTGCCACATGTTGGGTGGATGTTAGCACGACTTATTCTACAGATAAGCTCATCAAACATTTATCTGTCCAACACTATATAAAGAGTTCTAATCAGCTCCTGCTGCTGTTTGTCACGAATCACTAATGTAATATTTAATAAAACATTATTTCGCACACTAATTACTTTTTATAGTTCAAGCACTTGTTTCAAATGCATTTTTCATATCTTGCCAACTTTTATAATGCGCCACACCTTTATCACTTTGTACTGCGTGACTATTTTTTCCGTTTATCTTGCTGCTAGATGAACTAAAACAAGGCAGGTTTATTTCTGTAGCAAATTTTATACACTGGGGCAGTTTGAAATGCTTTATATCTAGCATTAAAATGCTTAAAGAAAGAAAAAAACACTGAAAAAAAGATTTTTAAAAAGAGCAAAGATATTTAAAGTTAAAACATAAAATAATTAAAATCACTTTTTCTACATTTTAGCACCAATATTGGTCCAAAAACATCACAAACAGCAAAAGACAGAGTTTGCTGCCACAAACTGTCCCCTCATTCACTCTGCTTGACAATGTCTTATCAATTACAAACTAAAATGTTCATAAAAATCGAGCTTTACGGCAATGAAGACAGAGTGTTTAACACAGGGGTGGCCAATCCTGGTCCTCGAGGGCCACAGTCCTGCATGTTTTAGATGTGTCCCTCTTCCAACACACCTGATTCAAATGATCAGGATCGTTATCAGGCTTCTGCAGAGCTTGATGATGAGCTGATCATTTGAATCAGGTGTGTTGGAAGAGGGAAACATCTAAAACATGCAGGATTGCGGCCCTCAAGGACCAGGATTGGACACCCCTGGTATAACAGGTGAGATGAATAAGACCCACCAATAATGAATGAAAAGAGCTGAAGTTTAGTTTGTTGCTTCCAGCTGTTTGTTGGAGTCTTTCCTCTGAGTTTAACAAAAACAGCTGCAGGTAAACTATTCTAGTTGAATTTCTCTGTTGATCAAGTACTAGATTATTATCACACAGGGACAGAATTTTACTGTTTATAAAATCATAAATAAAGCAGTGTGTTAGTTATTGGACAGTTCGATGAGCCACTGTTAGTTTAGATTCAGTATTTTGTTGGTTAGTGTTTTATTAGGAATTATACAACACTGGATGTTCTGTTCAGTTTGTCTGACAAATATAGTTCCATGCCACTGTGGTGGGTTTGTCTGAATAATAACCTGGTTGCACCTACACAGGCTGCAAAACAATGAATAGATGATGCAGCTGACGTCACTTTAAAACAACAGCTCCACAGCAGAGATTTCTCATTTAGTTAAATGCCTGTTGCCTCGACTCCTCTCACATCTCTGAGAGGGAAGAGAAGGAATCTGAGGAACGAGAGGACGCTTTCTCTCTGCATGTGTGTTCGATAGCAGGAGTGGAAACAGGTGTGTTGGAGCGGAGCCTCACCAGCTGCAGTGCATCACAGCTATCAGGCCTCCAGCTTCACATACTCGGCTCTGCCATCTCCACTCTGCCACAATGTAGACTCTGCTCGCACTGTCAGCTGCAGTTCCAGCCATTTGTTTATCATTTACAGTCCCATTTTCCTGTATCGCCAGCTCTCTCGCATGACTCAGCTCCTGTTCCAACACCTCCTGCCTCATCTGTGCTGCTCTTCAGCTCAGCTCAGCTCCACGTTTCCTGGATCCCCCCTTTGAACAGCTCCCCTCAGCATTTCCTCCTGTCCTGCTTGGCCCAGCTTCCAGCTCTGCCTCAGCCCAAGTCTCTGGATACTCGCCCAAACCTCAGTCCCTGTCTCTGGTTCACCAACGTCAAAGCAAGTCTCAGCTCTAGTCCCGGTTTCTTAAATATCTTCCCAAGCCTCAGCCTCGGTCTCTGGTTCAGGCTTCCAACTCGGCCTCTGTCCAAACTCCAAGCCCCTGTCTGGCTCCCAGCCTCTGGGTCCCAGCTTCCAACTCAGCCCCAGTGTCTGGTTCCCACATATTTGCCTAAACCTTAGTCTCTGGTTCCCAGCTTGCAGCCCAGTCTTTAGTCTCTGGTTTCCACCTTGCCAGCCTTAGTCTCTTGTACCCTTGTACCCAGCTACTAGCCCCTGTCTCTGTTTCCCAGATACCAGCCTCACTCTCTTGTACCCAGCTACTACCTTCAATCTCTGCTTCCTAACTTTCAGCCCCAGTTGTTGGTTCCCAGCTTCCAGCTCAACCTCAGCATTACTTTCAGCCCTAGTCTCTGATTCCCAGACATCAACTCAAGCCTCAGCTCCAGCTTTTGGTTCCCAGATATCTGCCCAAGGCCCCACCCCAGTCTCTGGTTCCTACCTTCCAGTCCCCGTCTCTGGATACCTGCCCAAGCCTCATCCCTGATTTCTGGTTCCAAACTCCCAGGCCCAGTCTCTGGCTCCTTAGTATCCTCCCAAGCCTCAGTCCAAGTGTCTGGTTCTGACTTTCCTGCCTGAACTCCACTTTCCTGCTATCTTGAAACAAGTTGTTTCTAACCAACTCCTCTTCCCTTTGCTTTTTGTGTCTTCACTCAGGTCCACTAGCCTACCAGTGGCTGCTGCATGTTGTTCCCAAATGTACCCCCTGAAACATAAAAAAAAACCCAAAACACCACAACAGAATAAAATGCTTCATCATTCATTAAACACACATGTATACTTTTCACACAGTGACATTCATGAACACCAGCAGCTTCGACTCCCTCACAGGTCCGTCCAGACAGCCGAGTCACTAAGGTTCACCTCAGCGTTAAGCCCTCCCACCCTCACACTTTGACCCCGTCCCGTCCTTCACCTCTGGGCCTCCACCGCCCCACTTATTCACACTCCAGCTTCCTGCATGTGCGTGCGCCTGAGCGATGCTTGTTTACTCCCCACACGCCTTCACCCCACGTAAACCACAGCGCGACATATGGAGATGTGCAGCCATATGGCCATGTTTTGCTGTTTGCCAGTGTGACGGCTGCAGAGACTCTGCCTCACTCGCTTTCTCTTTCTTGGATGACTGGCTGCATGTACTCCACATCATAACACGACTTAACCCAGGTCACCGCCCGGAGATGTCTTGTTTTAGATTTTTTTATTTATTTTTTTTTAGAGGGGGGGGTTGTTGGCACAAGTTGCTACGTCTCAAATGTGGACGTTTTTGTGAAGCTTGTGCGTGAACGGATTCCGGTGCGTGCAAACAGCAGTGTGTGTGTGAGGGAGCGTATAGAAGAACACTGCTTTTTAACTGGGTGCATTCTTTGCGTGTCACTAATTGTATGCAACCATATGCTGTTATAACTGACTTTCTATATTTAATGTTGCACGTTTTTAGCTCAGAACACCAAAACCCGTAGGCAGGTTTGAAAGGCACGTTGTTGTTTTTTTCAAATAAAAAAATCACGAAAATGACACCATTTATCAGCCAGAAACTGTAAAAACAGGATTTCATCTTTGCACCTGCAAAGGTGCAGTTTGGTCAGGAATATAAACCAAATGTAAGCTTAACATCAAAATTTCATCAGTATTTCTTTACTCTAAATGCTTGATTTAAAAAGTTCCCCAAATTAACTGTCAGCTCTTAATAGATTGTATAAAAAAAACAGTCACAAGACAAAAATGTTGAGACTTTTTGGCTGAAGTGGGATGAACTGCAGGCTGTGCAGAGGAGACGGGAAATCTGTTTGTTCTTTTGCTTGATGGCATTACTGTTGGTTTTGGTGTTGAGAGGATTGATGTTGTGGCTGAACTGTGTTTGTTGGATGTATTTTTGGTGTCAGTCAACATTACGTCGTACAGCGAGTTCACCAAAGCAAGTTCCAATCAAAGTTGTCACAACAAAGTCACTTAAAAGAAAAAAAGCAACAAAAAAAACGTTTTATGGTTTGTAAACTGAGCATGAACGCACCACCGAGAAGTTAAAAACTAAAAGCTTCTTGTCTTGACTTTAGTGGAAGATATTAAATACCGACTCCAGGAGCTTCAGTTAAAAAGCAACTGGACATCTCTTCAAGAACCTGTTAAAGAAGTTCCTGAGATTACAATGACCTGGATGACCGAGAATCCACACAGACATATAAATCATCAAGCCAGCACGATAATCTCAAAGTTTTTAGTCAGGCTGAACTGAAAATCTCCTTTTTGGTCTCTGACAAGCTAATATTTTGGACAGCATTGGCACCTTTTGCATATGAGTTATTGTGTATGTGAGTGTACGGCCGAGTGTTTGCTCATGTGTATGAGTGACGCACTCTCTGCTGGCCAGAGGACACTTTGACTCATCCCTGTCTGTTGACTGTACGGAGGTCTGGCAGGTCCACCACTGAGAGCAGCGCTGCGACGACTGCAGCGTCAAACACACCCCCCCCTCCTCCCTCCACGCCGCCCCAGAGGAAGCGATAAAGGCAAAACACGGTGGAAAAACGGGAGATGGAAACTAAGAAAGAGGTTTGCCCACTCTCTCGCTCTCTGCGTTTCGAGAAGAACAGCCGATGACTACTTCGACGACAGCTGATGACTACATTTACTTTCTTACTCCTGAGGAAACTAAACAGGTTCTGTAAAAATTCCAGACACGTGCTAAACATTTTCCCCAGAGAAAATTCCTTTTACCTCCTAAACTGTAAAATACGCTCCTCAGGTTCCTGAGCACGCATACCTTGCAGATGGCAGCACCCAAGCGGCCGCCATCTTTGCTTTGACCTACATTCTTCCGTCTTGATGCTTATCGGTTCATACATGTTACTATAGAGATGAGTGTTGGAGGTGGTGATGCTGAAGCAGACGCTGGAAAATGCCCTGAGAAAGTTTCCCAGCTCCGCTATCAAACTCTGCAGCGCCGGAGGCAACGAAACAGCTGCTCGCTGCAAAAGAAATAATAAAAAATCACAGTTTCAGAAATCCCTCTGAGAAAAATAAAAAATCACAAAGAGTCTCAGTGCAGCGTTTTAGCTTTATCAGACAGCGGAGATGGGAGAGAAGTATAAGATTTGACACAGGTCTAGAGTCAGTCTGCACCTCGTGCTGCGTTATTCCCGTCTCTGGCCTCTGATTGGAGTGTGGCACGAAAACAGCCTGCAGGGGAAACTAAACTATGACTCAATCACAGAGCATCACATCAGAGCAGGACAGCAGAAGAAGGCAACAAGCTGTCCCACAATCAGCCGTCTGCTGACACACTCCTTTGTATCCAGTAACAGGTGCAGGAGCAAAAATGTACACATCGAAGACAAAGGATCAAAGATTCACTGCAGGGTATTGGAACAAAGCGACATTGTGATATTTACCTTCTCTCTGATGTACACTGTGATGTGACAAATACTGGAATTTTTTACCAGTAGACTTGAAAAAACACTATTTGAAAAGAATAAATCCTCCAGAATGACTGGGGTGGGTTTGTAAGGGAGTGGATCTGCATGGATAAAAAAAAATTGCTTATTAAAAAAAAAAACTGTTTAGTATCTTTCTCATATGGTGCAACACTGGCAAAGGCATCCAGAACAGTTCTTTGGATGGAATTCAGATCTGTCTGTGCAGTCGTCATACAGAGCCTTGTGGGGCTGATTTAAATAATGATGCTGCACTTCGGTTTTTTGCAGCTAAATCTTCATCTTCAGTGTTTCTCTGCACACGTTTATGTCACCAAACTTCATGTCTTTAAAGAAAAGTTGAAAAAATTAAAACAAAGTGTATCCAAAAACCCCTAAATCTGAGTAAATGACTTCTCCTGTAGACTTGTCATGGAAAAAGAGAATCATGTGCATTTTCATTTTACATCAAGCAGCAAAAAAATGTATAGCTTGATGTGTTTAAGGTTTCTGACTTTATTTTTACTTCCTGTGATGTGACTTTTGTGTGCACATCACAGTGTCGATGCAGAAACAACATATTGTGCTTTCGCAGATCCAAGGCAGGATTTTTCACCGCCCTCCTCATCTTTTGGTGTGGAGACTGTCATAGGACTGAAACGGCCTCGAAATCTCGAAACCTGTCCCCCAAAAGATGCTAAAAACCTCACACCTGCACTGGTTGGTCGTCATCTTGAAGCAGTGAGTCATCTGTAGACCTCGGCTGACAATGCTGTTTACTTTTGATTGTTATGTTATAAATAAGTGTGTCATTGTTTTCCACATTCGATATATATAGTTCAGCAACAAAACTCCTGCAAGATTCCTTTTGTTCTGTTGAGGAGACATCCAATTAAAGCTGGCTGTGTTATAAACTGGGCATCAAATATTATTATTTCTTCCTTTTTTTAAAAAATTCAAAATGTGACCAATAGGGGCTTTTGTGGGTTAATAGCAACATCAATAATTCTGCTGTGATACTTTGTGCAAAGGCAACATTTTCAGTTTCATGCAGCAAAAAGAAGCATAAAGATATCTTTTTGCTGTATGTTCACAGAATTTGCTACATTGCCAATAAGGCTAATTAACTCATCACAGAATGAAAAAATGTGTAAACAGTGTCAGGAACCAATGCTGAATTCCATTTGGTTGCTCCAGTTTTGGATGTACATGCACTGTCACGCTCTCATGTTGCACTAAACTAGAATGAAGCCATTGCTTTAGTAACTCTTAAGCCTTTTCTACGAGTATAAATCAAAATGTCTGCGGTGAAAAGGGCCTTCAAACCAAACTGATGGTGCAAAACAGTTGCACTTCTGTAACTTTGATATTTCATAAATTTCTCTTCCTTGACACGAACCGGCTTGCTGCAAGGCAACAGTGCTAACCATCAAGCCACCTTGCAGCCCCCATACTGCTCCCCTTTTCAGCAAATTAACTAGTTTCCAGAATGTCTTTCAGCTCCACAATGGTTCATTTCACCCTGAATGTATATGACTTTATAATCCCTGGTTCTAATCAGGTGCTGACGTTGGCCCTGCCCCCTTCAGGAAGAAGACGATCTCTTTGATTGACAGCACTTTAACTTGTGTGTTCGATGAGTTTGTCGGATGATGTTAAGGTTATAAAATCAGTAGTTGAGTTGTACAGAGCAGCAGCTTGGAAAAGATGGAAGTTGTAAATGATACCAGCAATAAGCAACAATGTAACAGTAAATACCTGAAACATAATATAAATACAAAACTACCATCACAGAAAGGTGTTATGCATAAATGAGAAATTAAATGTAGAGAACATACAAAAGGCCAAAACAAACAAAGACTTTCCTACAGTCCTTAACATTACCAATAAAAACCATTCTTAAACAACTTCCATCAACATTCCTGTTTTCATAGAAGGCAGAATTCCTTGACAGGAGTATCGTGTGCTTGGTGAGATCAATGCAGAACAAAACCAATCAAATTTTCTCTTTTTAATCAAGCCAAAGCACCATCTCCATTTCCAGTCATTGCTTAAACTTACATCCAAGTTCAAACAGTAATTCAAAAGGTCCCTATCTTGGGTGGCGAAAAGGGAGGAAATGGAGCATGAATAGAGCAGATGTTGTAGATGCTGCACACCACACCACACAGTCCTCCTTATAACTATTTTTATCAATGTGGCACATGGTGATGCCTGTAAAAACACTTGTGTGTCTGATTTTGTAATGTGTCTGGGTAGCGTGGTGATTGCTGAGGTAAGGGGAGATCCATCCATCCATTGTCTATACACCTCTTAATCCTCACTAGGGTCACGGGGGGCTGGAGCCTATCCCAGCTGACTTAGGGTGAAGGCAGGGGACTATCACAGGACTACACTTAGAGACAGACAACCAAGCACACTCACATTCACACCTACGGACAATTTACAATCACCAATTAACCTTTAACATATTTTTTGGCTTGTGGGAGGAAGCCGGAGAACCTGGAGAACACAGAGAGAACATGCAAACTCCACGCAGAAAGATCCCGGGTGTCCCCCATTGGGACGCGAACAAGCGACCTTCTTGCTGCGAGGCAACAGTGCTAACCACTGCTCCACCTTACAGCCATAAGGGAAGATGTTGAACCAAATTGTAGAAATCTTTTGACCTGGGAATCCTTCTGACCAACTATGCACGTGATATTGTTGAGAAATGTACCAGAACTTTAGCGAAACTTCAAAGACCTCAAGCTAATACAGGGTTTGGGTTGTCGTCCTGCACCGTACTGCCTCTATTAACATAAACTGCATGAGGAAATATTAAAAACTGGACACAAAAACTGCCTAAAATGCCAATTTAGAAATTCGATACAATCCGAATTGCAAAAATGCCTCAAAAAGAATCTTATTTCATGTCACGTTTTTGTGTCAGACGGTAGCTGACGTCTAACATGATCCTGATACACAAGCCCAGATCACATCCCTGTATCTTTAAACTTGCCTCTTAGACGACAGAGTTCTTTCTGCCACGCTCACCACAGCAGCCACACTGAGCGGAGAAGCCCTCTGGGGACTGATACTGATTTCCTGTCTACAGGAAAGAGTGGGGGAGGTGGTGGAGGTTGCGAAAGGCCAGAGAAAACAAATCAGGTGTCCAGAAACGCCGTGCGTTTGCCGGCTGCATGAGACCCGAGAGTTTGACCTTCCTTGTCTAATCAGAACGGTGGAGTCCCTCCTCATCCTCTGCTGTTGGTTGGCCTGAATCCCCAAGGGGATCATTAAAGGTTCGTTTCTAGAAGTACCTCACATCATGCTGCCCCCTCTGAATCATATCTGCTCATATCGTCCTCCTCCACATGCTCTAATTTTGCTCTTGAAAAAAAAAACATCTCTCTGTGTTGAGCTTTTTTTTTTTTTTTCCCAGCTTTCTGTTCTGACATTTTCATCCAGAGCTCAGTGAAAGATAATTTTCTGCATCTGAATTCTTTGCTGGTTATGATCCACAAACTAAGGCTCACTCTGCTGTTGTTGCTCAGTGACAAGCTAAAGAGACTCTTTTTGCTTCACACCTGGTATTGTGCTCAACACTGAACTATTTATTACTGATTATGTGCTTGATAATGGAGCATTTTCTGGTGAGAATTTGAATTCTTCCTTCTTTTGTGCAGCTAAAAAATAAAAACCCAAAGGGAATGAAGCCCAGAGCTGTGTTTGATTACATTACATTTAGTCGGTTCACACAGTAAAATACGCAATCACCTCTTTTGGATTATTAGCATTTTCATAAGATAATCTAATTCCAACCAAAAAATATGCATAGCTGTTGTTTTTTGTTTAAGGTCTGGGGTTTTGTGGATGTTTAATATAATTTTTCCTCATTTTCCACTGAAATGTAAGTTATTTTTACAGATTTTTTGACAGCTTGTGTCAAGGATATACACCACTGAAATCCATCCATTATCTATACACCGCTTAATCCTCACTAGGGTCGCGGGGGGGCTGGAGTCTATCCCAGCCGACTTAGGGCGAAGGCAGGGGACACCCTGGACAGGTCACCAGTCTATCACAGGGCCACACTTAGAGACAGACAACCAAGCACACTCACATTCACACCTACGGACAATTTACAATCACCAATTAACCTTTAACATATTTTTTGGCTTGTGGGAGGAAGCCGGAGAACCTGGAGAACACAGAGAGAACATGCAAACTCCACGCAGAAAGATCCCGGGTGTCCCCCATTGGGACGCGAACAAGCGACCTTCTTGCTGCGAGGCAACAGTGCTACCATTGAAATATTTGTGAATAATATTTTAGTCGTAGCTATTACTTTTGTCCCTTGATTTAAATCCAATAAACAAACATTGAGTGGATGACTATGTTTCGATATCACCTGTTGGCTGTTGTTAGTGTCTGTTTGCTTCTCTCCTGCTCTCTGTGCTCACATAATCTGCATTAATACAGCTAAATTCTCAATTAAACTGTTTCATTTATACATGTTTCTGTTTCTGTTGTCAGACAATGGAATGAGTATGAAATTGTGAGTAAAGAGAAGCACAAAGACACTACATGTTTATAAGCAGTGACTTCAGACCCATTTCCAAGCTGCTACTCTGCACCACTAAACTACTGATTTAATAATCCCAGCATTATCTGGTAAACTCACCAAACATGTGAGTGAAAAACAACAACTGTGCAGTAAATTCATCTATATTTATATGCAAAAAAATATGGCTCAGCGAGAAAGTTAAAAAGCGATATACATGCGTGTGAGAAAAGTTTTAGGACTGGTGTCACAACAGATATACTGTATTTCAAATCAAACTCCAAAGTACGAGTTTCCCCCTTCGAAGTAATCCCCCTGGAGTCTAACACACTTCCCAGCCTTCTCTGCCACGCCGCCATGCACTCCTGGAAGGATTCTTCCAGGATCCTTCACAGCTCTGTCGTCACAGCCATCTTAATGTCGTCCACGTCTTCAAAACGGGTCTCCTTGATGACCCCTTTGACCTTGGGTAAGAGGAAAAAAATCCCACGGAGCCAGGTGGGGTGAGTAGGGAGGTTGCTCCAGCACGACGATGTTCTTCTCATCCAGGAACTGTCGGATGCTCAGGGCATTGTGAACAGGTGCGTTGTCATGGTGAAGCAGCCACAACTTGTCCTGCTACTACTCTCGCTTCTTCTCGGCACTGAACGAAGCAAACGCCGCAGGATCTGTTTGTAGACGTTCTGGTTTATGGTCTGAAGGGGAAAAGTCGTAGTTTGTAGTTTGGGTTTGAAATATATATTTTGTGACACCAGTCCTGGAACACAAGTCCTGGTTACTCGTACCAGCTGCTGTTCGGTCAACTGCTTTGTTCTGTCCTGTCGATCCCAAACGCAGAGAGGGTCTTCTTCCTGAAGAGGGCGTGGTCAGCAGCAGCTCATCTGTATTTAAAGGGCCCATATTGTGGCCCTTTTAAGCAAATTAATTAAAGTCTCACATGTCTCATATTGGCATGCTCGTATCTTAACAGCTTTAGTTTACACCTCCAAGTTTACAACAACCATAAAACACAATAAAAGTGGATTTTCACCATATGGGACCATTAAAGTTACAGATACTCAGACAGTCTGTTGGAAAAAGACTAAAACCAGTCATGATGAAATTAACCATCTTATTTTGAGTAAAATTGCACCTTTTGGGTACATGTGAGACTTTCATTAATTTGCTAAAAAGGTGACCATTTATTTACAATGCAAATTTTTTAAACACTATTTCTGTCTACAATATGTAATGGTGGTAATTCTATTATATTTAAGATTAAATAAACACCGAGGGTTTGTTACCAAACTCTGTAGTTTCCCACATTTAAGGATGTGCTGCGGCAAAAATTGTGCAAACATTGTGACTTGCGAAATTAGGAATCTGGGCTGCAATGAAAATAATTCTCTATTTCGTGTCTGTAATGTGTAGCTACTCTTTGTGTCAAATAGATTGAACTCAACAAATATTTAAACATACTTTACTTAAATACAGCATTTAAGTTTGTGTAGCATTTAAATCAAGAGCAATTAACTCTAATCACATGATTTCTTCAGAATTATTGACAACAAAACGGGCTTTTACGACTCAAATGCTGGATTTGTAATTTTTTCTGCTCCTTGTCTGATGTGGAATCTGCCTACCAGGCACCATTTTACCAGTTAAAGGTAACAAATTGATTCATGATTGATCATCTTTTAGTATTTAGCATTTCTGTCTGACACCGCAGTTCTTTTATTCCCTCTGGAGGCAAACAGACACTCGATGTTTTGGAATCAGCTGACTTGAAACATTTGAAATTGTTTTGTAAAGTGTAAAGCATCCAGTTACATCGCGGTTTGGTGGCAGCTCTGTTTCGATACAATCAATTGATGAAAATAGATTTTCTGTAAAGAATGTGACGACCGAATATCTGATCATTAATAATGTATGAGTGCTATAAATGATTAATGATGACGACTGGCACCGAGTGATTGTGTGAAATCAAACCTCCTCATGAGCAGTTAATAGCAGGGTCTTGGCTGATGCACAACGCACACGCACACATGCACAAAGACAACCGCCCACATGTTTAATTCAGCGTGCTGCACAGAATTGATCTCCAGCAGGGCATTGATTGCAAGTTTAGTGAAGGTATTGATCTATTGATACTTAAAGCTCTTGTTATGAAAATTCACCAAAGGCAAGCGAAACGCTAAAACACTGTCATTCTCACAATACAGCTGCAGGGAGCGGTGACATTAATGACATGTTTATCTGCTACACTCCTAATCTGCCTTGTGTTTTTCTGCCTGAGCTGTGATACGTGTATAATGCTGTGAAAATATATATATTAGCGGATTACCAGAGTTGTCTTTGGTGAGGGAACAGCTGGCAAACGGTCGGGTTGATGCGAGCCAACTCCTCTGGCTATTTCTGCAGAGACCAACATGTAGCATCTCCATCTGCGATTCCTCCACAGCGTTTCTGCTGAACCCAGGTCAGCGACGCTCCTTCCGCTGAAACCTACAGACTCAAGAAATGAAATATTCATCCGCATAAAAATGGACGATAAGTTGAAGGCAGCTGGCGGGACTCTGAACTGAGGAGACTCGGTAAACAAACAGCAGATTGTGGGCGCACGATTCTATCTGGTGAAGACGCAGTGATTTTTAAAATGTGCTAACTGAGGTCACCCACTTTTCAGGGCCGACATGATTTTCTGCAAGTTAATGGTACAGTATAAATATTTAACAACAGCAGCAGAAGTGATCATATTTAATATTTTTAAATCTAAGTTTCCATGCCAAATAAAATGACACAAGTATTATAAGTAAAAAAAAAACAGACTATAGGTCACACAAATTACCCACTATAGTTGCATTTTTGGGCACGTTAACATGCACTCACAACAGTCTGGTCATGTTTTTAGCTTTTTTTAGAGAATGTGTGTTTTTCTTTTCAACTTCTTACCATGTGTAACTTCTAAATATGGTGAAAATTGAGTGTTATAGTTCACCATCTACTTCTTCAGTACATTATAACCTGAGACAGATATGACGTTATATGTTATGTTTTCCTTCTTTGGCTGAAAGAAAATGGGTGCCACATTTATAAATTAACATAAAATTAAGAAGGTGCAATGATCATCACCATGCTTTAAAGGGGTAATTTTTATGAGAACATATCTGAAAACAATCAAATAACAGTGTAAAAGTGTGAGACTGTACTGGCTGGTCATTCCATCTAAATGCACTGAATAATCCTGGCTACTTCTCTGGTTGTATTTATTCAACCATCAAAGAAACTGTAGCACACATTATGTCTCTAAAAAAAAAAACATTCATTTCCATAAATATGAATAAATAAAAATGCTTAGCTTTGTGTCAGCTCGAGAGCAACCGTAGTCATGTAAAAAGAGAGCACCGCAACAGGGTCAACAGTGGCGGATACATCAATCAAAATGAGCTGCTGAATCGACTGAATGAAAATATTCTGAGGAAATAGATGTATATTGTAGCTTGTAAACCTTGCTATAACTGGAACTTCTCAGGTCCAACATGCATCCAGTCAAACCTTAATGGATAAACCCCCAAATCATGAAATGAAAATGAATGTAAGACATGTTTAATTCAAATCTGTAAATGTGATGTACAGGATGAAATGTTCTTATTCACTCGAAGCCTTCACGACCCAGCTACCACGTTACACTGAGATTACAGCGTTGAAGAGGCTGGAACATTAACACGGGCTTAAACATGCAACTCTCTGCTTTATTTACTGCCTGCTGACCTGTGAGGTCACTTGTTTAATCAGTTATCTTTCATTAACATGCATGTGTGCATGTTACAAAGCTGGCCTGCTGCTGCTGCTGCTGCTGCTAAAATGTAAACACTCTATTGATTATTTTGTTGTCCAGGATTTGATAACTCTATTTTTAGTCGTGCAATTTGAGCAAAGACGAGAAATGTTTGCGCTAATTCTATGTGGTTGTTTTCCAAGTGAACTGTAGCTGCTGTTGCCTTTGCAGGGTTACGAGCGTGCTCCCTGTTGCATGCATTTGCATCAAGACTACCTATTCATTGTTGAGGAATATAAGCCAGGGCTCAAGGCAGAGCACCAGAGAGATTTGCATATTATATTTTCTCTCTTGTTGTTGAAGTCAGCAGTGAGTGATGGAGGCAAAAGGCCCGAGCTACAGAGGCCGGGCCAAGAGCAGGGAACAAGCCTCTGCTAATTTCCTGGCAAAAATTCATAATTAACACGTTAGATGTAGAGGCTGCAGTTGTCAAGGTAACTGATGACACCGCATTATCACTTGGCGCTTCTGCATCCTCCATCCTCCCTCTTTTCTTCCATTCATCAAGCAGGCATTGCGCAGCGCCGAGCAGGGAGGAGAGGGGAGGGCAACCCCACCTAAACTCATATCAAGCACCTATTTATTCACAGGGGCAAGATCACACACCTTTATTAGTCTTGTATTCATCTTGTAAAGTCAATTACTAAAATAGATGATTATACATTACAATGGGGAGTAGTGGGCCACTGGAGCATGAACCACACATACCCATGTATTTTTCTTTAAAGGCACACTTCACACAGATTTTAAAAACATTTAATCATGCATATGTGCTTTTATTTGCTTCAATTTTAGATATTCTGATATTTCAGCTTTGGAAAAGAGAAGAAATTAGACATCTGACTATTTAACGTTTTTACAGAAACCACATCTCTTGGAATCCAAAAATTCCTGCTGCCTAGTTTTCATGTGGAGTATTTTTTTTGCTAATAGTATCAATAAAATCTAGTCTAGAGTAACTACAAAATACATGTTGCTGTAAAATACTATGTATGTGTTCATACCCATGTAGTCTGAGCGCCACTAATGCAATTTAATTCAGCTCAGGTGTAATAAAGTGCTTATAGAAATCTCTTGAGGACAATATTACCTTCCAGAATCAAGGAAACTCCAATGCTGAAAATCTTTACTGCGCTAAACAGAGCAAATTATTTTGAAGGTAGGGTTATCTTTGAAAACAAAAAAAAGAATAGAATCTATCCATCCATTATCTATACACCGCTTAATCCTCTCTTGAGTGGCGGGGGACTGGAGCCTATCCCAGCTGACTTAGGGTGAAGGCAGGGGACACTCTGGACAGGTCACCAGTCTATCACAGGACCACACTTAGAGACAGACAACCAAGCACACTCACACTCACACCTACGGACAATTTAGAATCACCAATTAACCTCAACATGTTTTTGGACTGTGTGGGAGGAAGCTAGAGAACCCGGAGAGAACCCACGCTGCACGGGGAGAACATGCAAACTCCACGCAGAAAGATCCCGGGTGTACTCGCTGGGACGCGAACCGGCAACCTTCTTGCTGCGAGGCAACAGTGCTAACCACTGCGCCACCTTGCAGCCCCGAAAGAATACAAGTTATCTAAAAAAAATGCAGTCAAGCTGAAGCAGTTAGAAGAGCTAGCTAAACAACCAAAAATGCAAAAGTGATAGCTAGTAGAGCTGCAAATGAAATTAAGGCTTGTGATGTAATCATTAATAACTGTAAAAAAAAAACAAAAAAAAAACCCTATGGTGTGAGAAAAAAATGTATATGATAAAAATTAATGTTTCTGCTAAGCAGTATATGTTTTTAGCTAACAAGGCTGACAAGGACAGCTATTTTTTTTTTTATTGAACATACACAAGTACTACCTGGAAGCAGCTGCAGGTGCGCATGTGCCAGTTTCGTGTCAGCCAATCAGGAATGGTTATTAGAACCGGCGGCTTCCGGATTTGTTGTTTAGGCATATAAAATTTAAATGTAGGTTTCTTCTAGGAAATATAGCTCATTCTCTATCAGGGATAACTAGTTTCTTTCAATCGGCGCATTGATATTAATGCCACATTACCGGCCAACGCATAAATATTTACATTGACGGAAAATGGTGGCAGGGCGCATGTGCTGGTTTCGACTCAGCCAATCAAACGTGATTATTAGAACTTTTCGCTTCTGATTTCCGGACATGTCAACAAAAACATAAACATGTCTTAATGTCATGCTTCTTCAAAGAAATACAGCTGCATAGCTAGTAAAACTGACTAATTTGATTCGGTCAGCGCATTAAGGTTATCGCCACCTTACCGGTCAACGTATTAATAAATTACGTTAACAGTAAGCAGTTAACAGGTGTGCGTGTACCGGGAATTTACGAACGGTTTCGAACGTGAAGCAGCCAATCGGACGCGACCATTCGAGCCGTCCGCTCCGGGATTGGTTGATCGTTTCCCGTACTTTAGGAACGTGAACGTGGGCAAGTGCCATATTGTCCAATCAATGAGAGCTGCACGGAGCGCAGCGGAGCTCCGGGAGCAGTTTGTGTCGGGCAGGCGGAGAGACAGCAACCTCAGCGCCGTACGCGGAGCCTCGGAGTACCACGGGAGGGAAGCGCGTCCACCGCAACGACAAAACTAAACCAGTCGAAAGATAGTTTTATAAAAAACGCGTCCTCTCACTTATTTTATACGCTTTCTTTTTTGTTTGTTGTTGCTTTCTTTTCTTTCTTCTTTTTTTTTTTCTACTGGAGGAGAGCAACGAGCGAACCTTCACTGCGGCTAATCAATTTGCTTCTCCAGACCTGGGAATTACAATGAAAAATGTAGGTGACACATTTCCCCTCACAGTCCAGGAATCACAGAAGGAGCCCGGCGAATAAAAGAAGAAAAGCAGGTAAATACAAATCTTGTTTTGAGTTATCTATGAAGTGGCATATGATGGTTTTAACCCTGCGTAACTTCAAAGCTGGGCAGATTTGGTTAGGAGATAAAAGGGTAAGTGTCGTAGTTTTACATCCCAGCAGCCTCAGCCTGCCCTGTAGGCTTTATTTTATTATTATTCCTGACTGATAAAATGAATGTAAAGGCGTCAGTGGTGCCACATTCTCCCTGCCAGGGCGCATGTGTGCCACTGCGCTTTATTGGTGAGCCTGTGTTTATTTATTGAGGAGAAGAGGGGGAGAGAGAAGAGAAAACTGTTATCTCCTCTGCATTTCAGTTCAGTTCACACCATGCTCTGTTTTTCCTCTCCGTCTCTTCTCCAAAAAAGGAGGGGGAAAAATGGTGACGGGTGCCGCATCTATAGGATCAGCATCCTCTCTGTGGAGCCCCTGCGTAAAAGGAAAGACAGGTATTTTTTTTTTTTTCTTCTTTGCTGCCTTCATTTTGTTGGCTGCTGCTGCTGCTGCAGTGTGGAAGACGAACAGGTTTCATCATGATGAAGCTGCTCTCTCATCTGCTGCCATGCATGCTTACAATACAAGTAACGCCTCGGCAAAATGCAACACAACCCTCCCATTTTGTGTCTCACTGTGATGCCCTGAATGCAGCAGCAGCAGAACAGCAGCAGCCATACATGCAGTCACCTAGAAGCTTACAAAGGGGGGAGATTGTGTGTGTTTTTTTGTCTGCATGCATGCATCTGTTAGAGGAAAAAGACTGATCACACTCTTGCACATACACGGCCATGGCTGGCTCCAAGTGAGCATAATTGCCTCATGAATGCTAATGCAGAAACACTGCAAACTAACTGCCCCCCCACTCCACTCCCCTCCCCTCCCCTCCCTCTGCACTGTTGCCTCATGGGCTCACAGGGGCTCTGGCTACCTAAAACTTACCGTGCACCCGTGTGAAATTGTGGGTGTGCATGTGTGTGTGTTTGGGCATGCATGTGTGTAGGTGTGTGTGTGTGTAGGTGCGTGTTTGTGGATGATATCACCTTGCATATGGTTGCAGGGCCATGTGTGGTCGAGGATGTGTTTTAGCCAGGATTTTTTAGAGCTGCACACCTACACCTGCCTGCACCGGGTTACTAAAGTGAGGCCACATTAGAGAAGTGCTTCCCGTCCTCCATAATTTACACACTTAGATCTGGCCTGTTTGGCTACATTAAAAATACCGGTGTGACACTTCACCTGCAGCAAAGTGACTAATTGAAAGTTAAGAAGGTGGAGGCAAAAGAACACTTTCGGTCATTTCTCAGAACCCAAAGTGACATCGTAGGATTTCTTTTAGAGCTGGGCTGTAACCAATGATTGTTTCTTAATCTGTCATACGTTCTCTGGATGCATTGATTAGTTGTTTGATCTGGAAAATGTCAGAAAATGGTGAAGATGACGTCCTTAAATGTCTTGTTTTGTCCACGATCCAAAGGTGTCCAGCTAACTATCAGAGAGGAGTAAAGAAACCACATAATCTTCCATTTAAGAAGCTACAATCAGAGAATTCAGACCAATGAATTGTGTATCAAAATAATTTAACTGTCAACAGCTAATTTAATTGATCGATTTATCATATAAAATACAAACAAGCTGCCAGTTCTCACTTTTGAGAAGCTGGAGAGAAAGATTTTTGGTCATTTTTGCTTGATAAATGACTTAAATGATTATTAAAGTGTTAAAATATTTGGTAGATTGATCAATTGATGAGCAGTTTTACGACAATGAACATAGATGACATAAAATTTTTGCATCTCATCCAAATATGTATAGCAAGCTCTCTGAAGATTGGTGACTGTTTTTATAAGTGAATTCTAGCTGTAAATAATGATTTGAATCTTACTGTTTTGTCTAAACTGGAGCTGCAATGATTAATTGAATTATCGATTAGCTGTCTTTTGATACATTCATCGATGACTACACTGTTTTTTTACTCATCCGTTACAGTAAACTGAAGATCTTAACAACATCATCTTACGGTTTGGGAATCAGTGCATCAATGCAATTGAGAAACTGATCGACAGAATAACTGACAATGAAAATAATCATTAGTTACAGTCCCAGTCTAAAATGAAAATGGAAAAAAAACGGATTCCAATTTGAGTTCATGTTTGTTGTTATGTTTGATTAAAATTCTAAAACTCAGTGATATTTATTTTAGAAGGATATAAAACGGACTAAAATCTGGAAGTAATTATTACTTTACTGATAAACCCTGTGATTAACCTTTTTGATTTGTTGAACAGCAATAGTTTTGCTTAGAAAATTGAATTTCTGAGAGCTAATAAAGTATTTATTTTGTCAAACCATCAGTCCTAAACTAAAAACACACTCAGTTTGCTTTGATAAAATTGAGAAAAGCTACCCATCTTCACTGATGAGAAGCTGAAACCAATTGATACTTTGCACTTTGGCCTGAGAAACGACTTAATTGATTATCTGGATTGTTGTTGACTGATCTTTAGAGGTGGAATTAATTAAGCAAATAGAGCTGAACAGGGTTTTTCCTGCACAGCAGAATATTTGGTGAAGAGGTTTCAGGTCGTGCTAAAGGTAAATCACTAGCACCAAAATGAAAAGTGATGAGAATGAAGTTTTTCGGAGCCAGTTTTATTAAGTAGGGTTTCATTTACTCAGCATAATAGACATTTTTTTTAAAATAATAATTAGAAATAGCAAGAACCGATCATGTTAACTGTGTAGTCTCCCCCTAAAGACCCATTCTGAGCAGGAACAGTCAACGTAGAATAGAAGCTCAACTTTAAACTCAAGATTTTTGTGTCAGTTCGTCACCATCACAGTGCTGAGGCGTGTTCCAAGAGCACCGACATTTAACACTATTTACATTAACATTTACCATGAGCGGAAGAGAGAGCCCTGCGTCCACCCACAGCAGCCTCCGCCAAGCCGACCGCACTGCAGCCACAGGACGGGTTGTGTTTGAGTGAGGGGATGTGCATAACCCTGCAGCTGAATGATCACACTTTTCAAGCTGTTTGTATGCCTGTATACAGTACGCCTACCTCTGAGTGAAATCAACGAGTTCCCACCCACTCTCTGGGGGCTGTTTTTTGAAAGGCATTCTGGGAAACACAGGGAAACACTGAGCGAAGTGGAAGCAGGTGAGAAAGTGGGTATAGCAGCTTGATGACAACAGCATTGCACATCACAGATGGATGATATAACGGTGTCAGAGGAGCACAGGGAGGGTTGTTCCTTCAGATGTTGTGTATTTTGGGTGATATTTATCTCAGTCGTGGAGTTTAATGTCTTTAAAGGCAGTGTAGTAAAGGGATTTTAAATTACTGTCCCTTTTGTCGCATGACGGGTGACTTTTGCTCGCTTATGGATGTTGGGCTCGGTAGCTCGTTCCCAGGGCGGCGGAGGAGGATCGTCTGCAGCTTCGCCATCCATCATGGTTGTTTTGTGAGTCAGCGGTGATTAATCTGATTGGTGGTGGTCAGGCTTTCAGTGTCCCCCGGAGAACGAGCTGGAAATGAGCTTCATACGCAGACAAACGGCCTTGACTGCGCCCCCGGATGTTGGGGGATTTTACCGGCGGCTCGTGGAGAGTCTCAGGTGTTGGCGTCATCACCGGAGACGTGGGTACAAATGGATGATGGTATTCTCGGCACACAGCAACCTTCAGGAACAAACACTGTTGTACTGTAGAGTGACTCCTCCACCTGATCCGGCACCTGTAGGTGTATTTGAAAAAAAAATAAAAAAATCTCCAAGAAGTTCAGCACACTCATGCCCAAACCTTTGCTGTGTTATCCAATGCCTCATATGACTGTTGCTGGTTTGCATAAAGGAAGTGCTTTTTTTCCCCCTTTTTTTTTTTCTTAAAGGTCTGATTTTTGAATGACCCATTTTTGGTGGAGCAGACGTCTTTATTAGCAGCTCCACTTTGAACGGTGACATGTGGCTGACCTGGTTGGGGCTCGCTGCTGTCTGTTCCCATATCATTTGGGATTGTAGACGGTGATATGGAGCAGACTCGGAGCCTGTGTGGAGGCCCGGAGGCTATTTAGAGTCAATCTCATCCCTTATGCAGAGACGAACTAGAACATAGCCTGTTATTCACACTTTGATGGCTTCACGTCTTGGAATTTGAGTGACTCCGGTCTTGTTCTTACATTTTTAGATGACATGAAATGTGTGGGCCTTGTTTTGACATGACACATTGTCTTCGTGGCTTCTGCGAGTGAGAGGAAGCATCTTTAATATAACGGATCCCAATAAGCAATAAGAGGTGTAATAGTGATGGACAGAAGTGAATGATAGTGAATGATATGAACTGATACCACACATTTCAATGGATAAACTGAGTTTCATTAAACTGAGAATAGCAGGAACAACAAGCCGTGGTGTTTAATAAGGTTGGGAAAGGTGACAGAATGATAAAATATGCACTGTGGCTATCTAAAGATTTTGCCATGCTGTTGGTACTATAGTATCTATCACTGTAATGCCTCTGGGTGTATTAGGCCAATGTGTGCAATGCTGGAAATAGGCAGGACTGCTTTATTGCAGTTGTGCATTTTATTTAATTGTCAGGTACTGAACTCCAAAACCCACCAGCGGGTTTAAAAGGCATGTTTTTTTTTTCTTTTTTTTTCTGTAACAACAACAACGAAAAAAAAAACTGTGCTCCAGAAAACAACGGCAGTGAAGTCCTCTGGCAAAATGTTTTCCATTGAACTGCAGGCAGTGCTTGAACATAGCAGAGACAAGTACGGGAGTAGATTAGAAATGCGAGTGATGAAATACCGTGTATTATGTAGAAGTCATCATTTTTTTTCCCAATTTGGTGACACTGTGGACACTTGGAAAAATGCTGTATAAGTCAAAGGAATTCAACATTTTCCTTTTTTTTTTTTTATCCTTTCTGGTTTTCTAACAGTGTCAACCTGCACAGAAGATACGTTTAAGTTCTCTCTACTTCTACCAAAGGTTGTACTGTTTTTGTAGAGATACTTGCCTTCATATTGGAGTGAAAAATGAGCCCACAGTGAGTAAAAATGTGACTGGAGCTTTGGGTTTAGAAGGTTAAATCAAAACCAGGGCTGAATGTAAAGTTGCAACAATTCATCCGTTGGTTGTCAACTATTGAAAAAATTGCCAACTATACTGTCAATTGATTAATCAGTTGGAGTATTTTTTTTAATCAAAAAGTCTAAATTCTCTGGTTGCAGGTTTTTAAAAGTGAATATTTTCTGGTTTCTTTTCTCTATTGTGTGCGTAAACTAAAGATATTTGGTTTGTGGACAAAATAAGACAATCGAGGATGTCATATTGGGCTTTGGGAAACATTCCTTGACATTTTTCACCACGTTTTGATCCTTACAACTACTCAGGTAATTGAGGAAACAATGAACAGATTAACAATAAAGATATTTGCTAGTTGCAGCACTGGTTGTATATAATACTTTATCTAAAAGCATTTTCCAGAAACTTGCTCATCACAACATGTTTGTTGCTATATGAAATTGCACGTACAGTAATGAATGTTTGACTCCAGCTGCAGGGGTTTGTAGGTTTAATCAACAGGTCAATACTAAGCAGACATTTTAATAATTAACATTCTTTTTTTTCCTTAGAGCAAATACAAAACATTCCCTAGTTTCAGCCTGTTAGATACGAATTTACTGCCCTTCTTTGTCTTCTGTGACAGTCTAATCAGAAATTCAGCCACAACAAATAACATTTTGAACTCTCCAATTAGACCTGAGCACACGGAACATTAGGTCACATTACTCAGCTGCGTTTGACACTGTTTGTTTCGTTGCTCGGTCCTGCATCATACATTTCTGTTCTGCATGAAGAGTTAGGATGTTCGTAGAAATATAGGTCAGCAAGAAATGCATAAGAATAAATAAACATTGTGCAAATGTCATATAATTAAAATGAAAATAGCTACAGTAGCCATTGTTATCTAATGAGAAATGCAACTGGCCAATGTGCCCACAGCTCCCACATCTAACATTTTGAACTGGTCACAGTCATACAGAAATAGGACATGCAGATCAGACATGAGCAGATGGGATGATGTGTGGATTTATTATGATATATGAGTTATTTGTCTGTTTCTGTTTAACTGTAATTCGTTCATCCTATATTTTCCTGCATGAAAAGAAGTACTTACTGATGTTTTGCAGTTTCTCTGTGGGTTCTAAATATAGCACATGTCGTCAACACGAGTCTTTGTTGCGATCTTTAATGAGCTTTCTGATCCCCTCTGTAACTTGCATGTTAAAGCATTTAATGGCAACTTGTGTGTCATTTTACAACCACTGGATTAGTCAATGGAAAAACTGGAAGCTATGGGAAAAATAGCACAACTCAAAGTTGTTGTAGTTGCATTTTTAAGCCAAATAGTTCTGGTGTCTCACAGCGAAGCGCTTCAAGTTGTATTCATGTAGTGACTTTTTCTGGTGTCTTTCTACAACTTATTTTTTTTCATGGGAAGACACTTGGCAGCAGCGATTGTTGTTGCAAAGAGTGTTTGTTGACCTGTTTTGTCGATGCTGCTTGCCAGTGTCACCGTCTGAGCAAAGCAGAGCAGCCACCGAGTGCCATCGCTCAAACTGAAAGTATTTGCCGAGAGGTTAGTCATAGCGCTCGGGCCCAGAGTTGTGTGCGACTGGCGCGACAAGCGCTGAAAATGCCCCTCGCCGGACCGTCACCTTCCAGTTGGCTGTGAGGGAGGTGTAGCTTTTTTTATTCTATTTTTTTTTTCCTCTCAGTCATACCCACCAACTTCCACAGATGGGCCCGCGTGGCAAACATCCTCCTGCTTGCACATACATGACGGCACGACGATGTTTCATTTACGCCTCCTGGAGCTGTCTCACACACAAAAACGTTGCACCTCTGTTTCCATGGAAAATGGAATAATTATCACCTAGATGAGATCGACTAATTATACAGTTGATAATCTTTTAAAAGAAATATTCAAAGCGGTTTCGCAGCGGAGCAAATAAATCTGTGTGATTTCCGAGAGATGTCACACAATGGTCCTCATTCACGGCGGCTGTCACTACCCGCTTCACAGTTACGATGAGAGCATATGGTTTAATAAGCCGAGAGCGCATGATGTAATCAATAATAACATTTACATAGCACATAATAACTCTTGACAGCGATTCACCCTCTCAGTATTGATTGAAACCCTGTTGATTGACTAAACACTTAAACCTCATGTTGATGCATTGTAGAAGATGTCATTGCTGAGGTTATTTGCATCTGCTTATACTGGTTTAACATATTCACATTATTGATCCCTTTTCTCATATTACTGAGTTTTTTATGGAACCCCACCATCTCTGTCAATGACCCACAGAGTGAAATTTTGGATGTGATTGAAGCAAATATGCCATAATTGCTTCATCTGAATGTTTTTCCAGAGTTTTATCAGCAACAGGCGAATTAGCGTGATTTAGAGGTGCTCTCTGTTAGTCTCAATTTGCTCTCCTTTTTAAACAAAATTCTCATTCCTGAATTCAACCTTGTTGAAAATTACCAAAATGCTGATTTATTTCAGAAGAGGGATAAATAGCCCAGTAGCAGCGGCTGCATTAACTGGTCAGAAAGTCAGTAAATCTCATTTTCTGTTGCATTGATTTTTTTTAAAGTCCTTCTCCGGTCATTGATTAAACCCCTAAAAACTCATCTCTGGGTATCGAGACAGATTTAAGAGGCTTTTTTTCCCCCATGGAAATGATCCCTTCCTGCTTAAAATAGCTTGGATGTACCGCTACACTGTTACTGCCTCTAGAAAGTGTAGATCTATGGAGTGTCTGCAACTCAAGCACCAGCTCACCTACAGCTCCTCTCAAACACTGTAAAATTGCTCAGACCTACACAGTGATGAGTTGTTATATTGGAATAATGAAGTCATACATGTTGGAACCACTGGACCCATTGGATTTGGTTCTTTACGTTTGTAACATATGAAACTCCAGAAGTCTGAGTCTGTGTTTTTGAGACGGTCATTGGTACACTGAAGTTTCAAGGTGGAAACACTTGGCCATGACTGCTTTCTTTTGCTTTCTTTTTACAGTGCAGTATCTGGCTGATAAATGGTCTAATCTTAGGGATTCTTCTTCTTCTTCTTCTTCTTCTTGTTATTGTTAATATTATTATCTTTTAAAGATAATGTACCTTTCAGACCTGACCTTGTCACATGACAAGGTCAGGTCTTCTCTTCTGGTAAGGTTTTGCACAATTACATTTTTCATATATATTTTATATATTAAAATTACTACAACAAACATTTGCAGGATTGTGTAGTGTACTTTGTACGTAATATAAAGCTTTCTGCCGTATCACACAGGGGTTGCAGAGGACAGGCTACTGGCTGCTTTGACCCAAAGTTAGTCAGCAGCTCGTCTGCTCCCTTCCTTGTTTTAAAATAAGTTTTTGTTATGTTCTCCTCACACCACCCTAAATACTGCATGTTAGTCCCCTGATGTTAGGAAATGGCATTTTAATGGTGGCTGTCAGGAATTGGGGCAGGATGCTACACAGGGAGAGACTGTGTGAAAGTAGGACAGATGGACTATCGAGCAAGTCAGACGCAAACGTGTTCTTGCACAGAACCTTGAAACTGAATTCATTTCACTAATTATTACTGAAAGTGAAACAAAATAAAAGGAACTTTAGACCTAAATAGAACTTCAGACCTAAAATGCATGGCTGTTTTTGTGAGTAAGAGCTGATCCCATCGTACAGAAGTAGTTTAGGATACTTGACTGTATAACAGCCCACATTGGAGATTTATTTGGAAACGTTGGAGTCATAATCATCAGGACCTTTGGTCGGGTGTTCCCAAACTCAAGGTCTCTATGAATGGATTGTTTTTATCTATATTTCTAGCATCTTTAAAATCATTGTATAATAGTGTATCTGGGCTGACAGTCACACTACAGAGGATAGCGGTTGTTCTGTTATAGAGCTAAGTGAGCTCAGTTTGTGGGAATCACTGGGTAAAGTCACAGGTTTTAGTTGTTTTCTCTCGAAGGTGCAGGAATTAACGTTAATGTTCTGTTCTGTTTCCTTCTGTTCACATGTTGCTTTTTTTTAGCGTAAGTGCAGGCATGTAAATGCTGTTGTAAATGCTGTATTGGAAATTGATATTTGATCAATAAAACACACAGTTATTGTATCTGCTAGTGCTGAAATCAGGAATGAATTCATCTACGGAAACAGAGTTTAAATAGTTGATTAAGCAAACATAATGAAAATGTGTCATTTTTTTTGGGCCAATTATTAGGTTCTTTACTGAAAAAAAACTTTTAAGAGGTTTTTGTAGATATGTAAACGGGCATTTCTATCCGTAGATTAGTCAATTTATAGAAAATTAATCTGGAACTATAAGATTCTGAATCTTTCCTCAGTGTTACATCATAGTTAAATGATTGTTTATTGGTTTTTGGGTTGTTGGCCAGACAAAGACATTTGATGAATTCATTTAAAGCTTTGAATATTGTGATGGGCATTTTCAGTTTTTTGTGTGTGTGTGTGTGTGTTTTCCAAACTGAACAATGAATAAACAATCAAAATAAATAATTGTCCATTTATGGCAATCTTTAACAAATGACAAAAGAATAAGATTATGAATGTCATTTAATGTCATCACCATGAGCCTTGAGTTTATCTTCATATTTCATAGTAATTTCATACAGGGGAATTTTTTCCTTTCATTATGACTGAGTGGAGTAATGGAGGTTTTTGTGTTGTACATGATTTTAGGTTTCATATTGCTTTAAAGCTGATTGCTGGTAGCTCTGAGAAGTTTATTCAGGCGTTATGAAAGGCTTATGTGGACTGTAAAATGAAACAAAAGGCCTAAATCTCACTAAGTGGCTGGCCGTAGCGTGCTTTGTTTGCATTGGCCGGGGCGTAATATTTGTTTTTGTTAAACTACGCGGCAATGGTTCAGCCCACCAAACACCGGGTTACTCAACTCTGCCTGAAATAAATCATTATAACATTATGTAGTGTCACCGTGATGAGAGTTAATGGAAGCATGGGCCTGCTATAATACGCCTCACTCCACGTTATCATCTGAAAACTAGGCTACATTAATGGATTTTTATTTTTAAACCAGTTTTATTCCACCGCATCACTGTGTCAGGACCAAGGGCAGTGCATTGACCTTTATGGACAGAGTTCACCGCAGTGATGGCTCTGCCAGCTTTGCCCCAGTCCATATTAGAATACAGAGCCATACTACTGCTGCTACATGTCCTTTTGCACTGGCACTTTTCCCAGCATGCTTCAGAGAGGGGGTGAGGTGGGGAATAGAGATGAGCGAGAGGTCAGAGGGAGGAAAGATGGGAGAAAGGAGAACGGAGGTGGAGGAGGAAGAAGCCAGTGAATGAGGAAGAGGAGCGGATTTGTATAAAAACACAGCAGGGTGAGATGACAGCCGAGCGACGGTACTGATATGGACGCCAGCCAGAGGGATTGACTGACACTACTGTTTGTTACAGAAAAAGACTGGGGACACACAAAAGAAAATCCAGATAATAACAACAGGAACAAACGTCTTTTTTTTTTTTTTCTTGTCCTCGTGTTTGTTTGTTTTTTGTTATTTTTTTTGCTTTCTCTCTTTTCAATGCTGCAGTGCTATTCTGAGAGAGACGCTTCAGCCCACGCACTGTCAGAGAGGGAGGGAGGGAGTGAATGGATGGAGGGATGGAGTGAGGAAAGATAGTGTATGTGTGTTATTGGGTGGGGGGTTTGAACTCACTGCCCATCAGGAAGCTACTGCATCTTTAAATCTTTAAAGGAAACTCAGAGGTATATCAGTGAGACAGGCACATATACAACAGGCAGACGCTGTAGTACAGTAAGGCTATACAAGACTCAGATGTTAATAAAAGTTATCCGGTATTGTCAGGTAGCACACAATGACACATGTACATCTCCATATGTAGTAATAATTAACGTTATTTCTACAGCACCTTTCAAAACTGGAGTTAAAAAATTTTAAAATACGCCAAACACTAGACAACAACAACATATTAAAAGAAGATGATAAAACATTAGTTAAGGTGTCACAGCGTTTAAAAAACACAATAACAAAGCGTCAGAGAAGTAATAATAAGTGTACAGATATATCTTTAATAGAATAAATCTGATGTTCAATACTCTGAACTGTGTTCCAATCCATTACATTACATCAGAATCTCTTTTAGGACCGAAGCTACCGATATCGCCATGATTAAATAACCTGCCAATTATTAATAATGGATTAATTTTTCAATCCAGCTAGTATCAGAACATGGTGAAAAAGGTACTTACTCTAAAATCAAGTGGAGAAAAGTGGGAAATATTCACATTAGAAAAGTTGTTTGACTGTAACAGATTTCTACAACATTTAATTTATAATCAGAATTGTTGTTTAGCTAATGCAAAAATTGACTAATCATCTCACATTCTTTACACGTGTGGGAAAAAAAATATTTAAAAAGCAAATTTTTACTTGGAATCGATCATTTCAATCGAAGTATTGATTTTGTAAACATTGTGTGATTATGTTGCACAAAGGCGTATGTTAGTATTCAAATAAACTGTTACCTAAATGATATAATCCAGCCTGATTGTGTACTGTGGACAGGAGAAGACTTAAATTGATTTGTTACGTAATTCTGATGACACAATAAGTGTTGTTCTCCTATCCGAATTAAAGAAGTTAAATCAGAGTGTGAGCAGGCGTTCACTCTTCCATATTTGCTTTCTGAACTTTAGGTTCCTTGTAAATGAAGCCCACTATGGCAGAGTTGACAAACCGGCACCACGTCTCTGAATGTTTGAATCACTCAGGGAAGCATTACTCATACATTTAGGTTTTGTAACACACAGTGCTTAAAATACCTACATTTTGAAGTAGGTTTTCTTTGGGATTACTGCAGTTTTGTGTAAATTGCTGTGGTTAGGAATAGCCCTTAAAGCGTTGTTTGGAACACAGTATGCATTTACGTCACAGTAACCAATGGATCTACTGACACATCAGCAACAGTTACCTGATTGTTTTAACTCACGAGCACAGACTGTATATGGAAGACAGGGAGACGTGGAGCATACTTTTTTCAATCTCTTGTTAAATACTGAAGCGTGACTGATACAGAATTTTTGGAGCTGATGCCAGTATCGATTTTTAGGGAGTCAGAAGTTCAGATATCAATACATGGACTGATATTTTATGTATATGCCACATGCTCCAGTTACATTAACAGGGGGAAACAAAAGGGGTCATCATTCATTCATTTTCCAGCATTACATTTGACAAACTATTTTACACTTTACTGTGAGGGCACTGCCTGATTCTGCACGCTGATCTGCTCCATTGGGATCTGAGCTGGAGTGATGACACCATCATGTTCTGTAAAAAGAAAGAAAAGAAAAAAGTTCTTCTCTTATACGTTATCGATGTACGCGTGATAAGCCGGTGTTGGCCAACAGTATCAGTTGGACTCCACTAAATGGTGATTTCAAGCAGGTTTTAGGTACATTGTATGTCCACACTGAGTGACAAAAATGCAGTTTGATATGTCACTTTGCAGTCAGTTCCTATAAATGTATTGCTGGGTAGTATTGTCCCATAAAGGTAATAGAGGAAACTATTGAAAGCAGGAAAACAAGCTGTGAAACAACCCCAGCTTAATGAATGAAAAACATTACTGGCCTTAAATGGCTGCAGTCTGAAATAATTTCCTATTAATACAACAGCAGGGCTGGACAATATGACTCAAATTCTGTCTTTCATACATGATCATGAAGCAGACTGCTCATTGATTTGCAGCTTTGACTACATAGACAAGACTACTATAGAAACACATTAACAAATGTATTTGCCACCTAGGGATACACAATATGTTACTTCAGCTTTGTAAGTGCAATGCATGGATGTGACATAAGGCAAATTAACTCAAATACGTCATGCTACAACTGTTTTGGTACTAAAAACTAAATTAGTGCAGGTATTATCTTTTCTAATCTACATGAGAAGTCTGTCTGATGTTTGTTCTTATTAAAGGGTGCTTTCTTTTCCATAGTTTGTTGACTAGCGACTTCACATGTGCACAGCCATTTAAGCAAACATCTGAAGAGAATAAGGTTGCAATATGAAATAAGTTGTATGGACATATTTCGGCCATAGAACTGATGATGGTGACCAAAGACAGGTGTTCTGTTGGCATCCCACGAAATAAAACAATTATCAAAAATCCAGAAATCTACAAAATCTAGATTGAATAATTCTTTTATAATGGAGTTAATAAAGTCATTTGGCACAAACATTTTCATATTACAATATATATTGTCGAAAACCAGCCTCACCTTTCTCGTCTGAATAAGCACCTCAACCAAACGGTACATTCTTTGTAGAAACAGTCTGCATAAATGATCCCTCCTCTATATTTCAGTGAGTAGCATGTAAATGGGACACAGCTATAGTGCACCGTCTCGTGCGCCAGCATTGTGGAACATGCTCTTGGCAGGGAGGCAGCACAGCAGGCATATAGGCAGCAGGACAAATCCATACACGTGTGTAGCGCGCACAGCGAGACAAATGGCCAAGATCAGCAGGAAGACAGGAAGAACAGGAAGACGGAGTGAGAGCAGTGGGGTGGATGCACACAGACACATTCGGATGCATGGAAACCAGAAACAGTCCAGGCATATATAGGAAGACGAGATGGATGTACAGATTGCCACAGAGGCCGGAAGACATAACAAAGGTTGCAATTCTTTCATGGCATGTGGGATCGGCTGCTTTAATGGCCCAGTTCTCTGTCTGTCTTTTAAGTTTGGAAATGTAGGCTAACAGCAGATCTCCTGGAAGAAATGTGTCTTGGATGGAGTTTTATTATGATTATTTGCTGTTTTTAACTCATGACCAAACCGGTGCAATCTCTCTCAATAAGCTTGACCCACATGCACAGACTTGTAGATGAATACAGAATAACAAGCAGGATATCCTTTAATAAACACGCTCATAATGAAATTATAAATCCCATCATTTGGACTTCCTGTGCACGCTGTAGCGTTTAACCTCGTTGTGGTGATCCGTGGCACTTCTGTGTTTCTATTCATGTGTTTGTATTGAATCAGTACACTTGCTGCCTCGAAAGCCAGTGGAAGTTCAGCTATTTGTCAGCGGGGGCTTCTTAATTACGACATCTGAGGAAGCGGGTCGGAAAAGCCCCGGGAGGGTCGAGGCACACTGATGTGAAGCCAGGCTGTCAGGGCAGCAGCGCGCCCAGAACTTTCCAGCAGAGAGGACCAGGCTATTTAGGTTGCTGTGATTCAGAAAATAGTTCCCGTCAGCTTTGACCCTAACATCAGAACATCCTGTTCTCATATATTTTTGTCCTTGGCTTACATTTTGTATTTAATAATTAATTCCTACCTTGCATTTTTATGTATTTATTTTTTTTCTGCTGTCCTGTTGCACGTTTTGCTTATGGAGCTGCATCTCTGGTGTCTTTCAGCTGTAGATAAGTTAATTCTGCAGGGACTGAATCTGAATCTTGTCCTGCTGGTGATCTCATTTCTCTTTGCCTTAAAAAGAAGCAGCAGTTGGATGTTGAATTTGAAGGCGGTTGGGATTCCACCGATCTGACTGAAACCCACCGATCACTTTCTTTATCGGTGTTTGTCACGGAAATCCCTACACGTATTAACCTCATCACCAAAAGAGTTCCCTGTAGGCCTGTAATCAGCTGTTCGTTGATGAGAACCCAGAAGTATTGCAGTTTTACTGGTAGTTAATCAGTATTAGCAGCTTAATTAATTGTCACGACCTGTAGCTGTGACCCAGAAAAAAAAATGAAGCAGCGGGAGATGTGAAGTGTTGATTATTGATGGATACAGAAAGTGTAACATACTGACTTTTACACCTGATTTTACAGCAGCTACTCCAAATAATCAGCTAAATGAGCTCATAATATTGATTTGATATGCGCACAAAGTGTAACTGGGAGACTCTCCTGTGTATATTGCCACGGTAAGCTGATCATTTCTCTGAAGAAGAGGCTCCACTCTTTTGAAATGCAAATACGCAGTTCACTGCTGGTCGTAGAGCGATCTTATTGAACGATGATGTTTTCATTCACAATGAGAGTATAGTCAGCGGCTCATGGACATGCAAATAAAAAATAACGAGGAGAGTTTGTATCTGTTAGCGTCAGAGCTTTACAAATCCAGGGACTGAGCTCAATATATAGTTATTACAACCCAACATTGCCTAGTTTTATTATTAGTTGGGTCTTGTTGACAGTCAAAGGAAACTATAATATGGCAGTATGACGTAAACCAACATAACATGTTGCTGTCCAACTTTAATTTTGATTCTTTAAGTTTGTCTCTACATATTTGTTGCTCCAAGCTTTGGTGAGAACCACACCAGACTCCATCCTCCAGCGTGATCACCTCTTTAGTTATTTGACTTAATTTCATCTGTCGAACTAAAGTTAACTTAAGTTATACTTAATATGGGCTCATTTTTCACTGTAGTATAAAATCCTAAAATCTTGTGGAAACAACACAGCCATGACTGGAACTAGAGACAACTGAAGTAGAATAGAATAGAATAGAATGCCTTTATTGTCACTATACACGTGTATAGTGAGATTAAGAGCAGCTCCTTCAGTGCAATATAGAATAAAGAACAAAATAAAGAGCAAAAAATAAATAAAAATAGAAGAGATTTAAATATAAAATAAGATAAGTTATATATACAGTATAAGTTATATGTACAGTAGTACATATACAAGTGTGTCTTTTGTGCAGTTGTAATGCCATAAATCATTAAAGAAGGGGGAAAAAATAATAAAAATAATTTCTTTGACTACTTGTACAACATGTACAACATTTATCCAAGTGCCCACAGGTTTGCCAATGCTAGAAAAATAATGACTCTACATATTATAGATATTTTACTACTCACATTTGAATTTGTTTCCATGTTTGTAAGGTATCTGCTCTATGTAAACACAGCCTGCAGTTTATTATAGTTCTGCTAAAGATTTTAGTTACATGATTGTTGGTACCAGCTGAGTTGCTGCTGGCTTCAGAATTGCACCAAGCAATGCAAATGTTTTGTTTTTTACAGAATCAGGTTCGAGTAAATGATTGAAGTTTTAAATAAGACACGTAGAATAAAGTAATTTTGATTAACTCTCATGATTTTAGGCTCAAATTTGGTGAAATTTCCCGACATGTCAATGATGAGTAATTCAAGAACCATCAGAAAATTAACAATCCAATGTTTTTTTTGTTTTTTTGTTTTTTGTTTTTTGTTTTGGGGGGGGGGTCTTCCTGTTTTTCCAGTTTCTCACTGATAAACTGTGTAATTTGTTGATTTGTTTTAAAGACAACAGAACTTTCAAACCTGCCAGCAAGTTTTGGGGTTCAGAGGGTTGAGAAGTACTGATTTTATATGAATCAGAGAACTTAACTGTAATTTTTTTTTTTTTCGGACAAATAGCTTAATTTTCGGTGTGAAGTAATTGATAAATTGGCTTCTTGTTTCTGTGATATGATGCTAACCATGCGTTTCCAAAATGACTCTTTCCTTATATAATATAGGACGAGTGTATTTTTTTAGTACAGTACACTTAATTGGTGTCACAGAGGGCAATGTTTCGAAATATTTCCCGTATGGTGCTGTGAACTGTAGGTATTAATTAAAAGTAAGAAAATAAGGGTTTGCTAGATGTTTTTTCCTGACTGCAGCGTTATGCCGGGCCCCTCCTACTATCAGCGCTGTAGGCCTCATTCTGTAAACAGAACACAAACACACACACACACATCTGTGGTCTCTCTTTCCTCTGCCCTTCTGTCAGATGAGTCCATATGGCATCTGTCATGTCGCCTGCTCTCTTTTTATCAAAGTCAGATCACGACTGCTCCCATCTCCTCTGTCAGCTTATGTTTTATATATATATATATATATATATATGTGTGTGTGTGTGTCTGTGTTGTATATGTGCTGCAGCTCCCTCACTTAAGCAGAATTTCAGTTTAAAGAAGCTGTACTTAAAGCTCCTCAAGGCAAGAATATATAAAATAATTCCCCACTCTCCCAGCCTATTTCTCAGTCTCCCTAATAACAGACTTCTTGCAGAAATTTCATCTCTGCTTAAATTAAATTCTGGTGTTTGTGCATTTCTTTAACCCTCTGAACCCCAAGCAGTTTCTGAGCGTTTCTTTGGTCCTGTCAGATTTTTTCCTCATTGTTAGCGCATTTTTCACTGCAATATAAAGTCCTGCACCTCTATGGAAACGGTACAACCATGGCCGGAAGGAGAGAGAACTAAAAATGTCTTGTGTGCACTTTAACATTATTAGAATGCCAGAAATAATAATCAAGAGGACTAAAGTTTAATTTCTATAGCAATGTCACGACCTAAATTTCTAATTTATTTCCATACTTGTATCCTTGCTACTCTGTGCAAACTCAACCTGCAGTTCAGACTGTTTCAGCTGAAGATCCTAGAATTTTTGTTGTGAGATTGTTGGTTGCAGCTGAATCCCTCTTGGCTTGCCAGTTGGCCCGAGGAGCAGAGAATTTTTAGTTTTTTGCAGAATCTGAGTAGAGCAAGTGGTTTATTTTTGGTGGATTTTTAAGTGAGAGATGTGAAATAAAGTTATTTTGATGAAATATCAGATTTTACACTTTAAGATGTGGTTAAATTTTGATCAGTCACAGATGACTAGTTCAAGGACCATTTAAAATCTGCAGATTTTGTTGCACAGTTTCTGGCTGACAAATGGAGTAATTTAGATTTTTACAATTTTTTCCTAAGTCCAACATGTCTTTCAAACCTGCAGGTGGGTTTTGGAGTTCAGAAGGTTAAGCAGGAATTAACAACAACTTTATGGGCAAGATCTTACTGTCTTCTTCTCGTAACTAGCAGAGAAAGTCGGCAACATGAAATCCTCATACTCTGCATTTGTAACCATGAATCAGATAAGTGCACTGTATTGATGAGATATTACAGGGTTTCAGGATTTAAATTCTTGTGTCTTGCTGAAATTTTGAGGTAAAAATATGCATTCTTACACAGCAGAGCTGATATTTGATTTGGTATTGCAGCTCAGTGCAGCCAATTTTGGCACCATATGTCAAATATTATGTTGACTCAGATTGTCTTTTGGTTGTAATGTCTGTTTTTGTTAATGTACTTGACTTGCAACTGCGAAAGATGTAAAAATCTGTTTCCAAAAGGCTAATAAACAGCCAAAACTTTGCATATGCTGAAAGTAAATGTGTAGTGCAATTTGTTGGCACTGATCAGAAAGACTTCAGCATACAGCATCATATAACAGCTGACTTTTCTTTTCTCCACTCACTCCCAGAGAGTATTTTAAAATGAATAATCCTGAACAAAGGCTGTTTTAACAGGGAGTTTAATTATCATATTAGGAAAATTACCTTGCCTTTTTGGAGAAAGATGACAGATGAAAACGCAGTGAAAAAAAACTATCTTTCTAGGAAATACTTATTAAAAAATAAAAGCTGCAGGTTCTGAATGTGTTCTTACAAACGCCCTGCGTGTTGTGTTCTTCTGTTACAGTGTGAAAACTGGCCAACAAGCGGACGTGAAGCTGTGAGAAAAAGACTTGAAGAAGCTGACTAAAAGGTCTGATCAAGACTGTCCCCGCACCAAGTGGAGCTTTCTTGAAGAATTTCCTCAGCTGCTTTCAAAGCCGAGGCTCCTCATTAACTATTCCTACTGCTTTTCCACTGTATTAATTTTTTTTTTGACGTGGTTGGGTTCAAGGTTGCCGACTTCTTCCCTTCTCGTCTGCTGTGCTTTTTTTTTTTTTTTTTTTGTTCCAAGCAAGACCAAAACCAGGTGCCAAACTGACTGTGTCAAGAGAAGAAGCAAAAAAATCTTACTTCTATGAAACTACACGTCTCAAATTCATCATATGAAGAGTTTTTTCAGTCACCTAGCTTTTAATACCTGATTTATTAACTAACATACAGCTTTATTTTTCTCCCCATCAAACCACAAACATCGCATTACATTCACGTTTATATCCATTGTCTTCGGTCAGTGTTTGCTGGTCTCAATGCTAAAACTGCGTGATTTTTTTTCATACTGAGACGACGATCAGTGCATTATTGGTTCAAAGTGCTTTATAAATGCATCCTCCAGCTGATGGCTTGCTTGTAGTTATGGGTAACAAAGGAGGCGCGTGCTAAGCAGCGATAACTCTCTGCTGCGCCCCGACGCCGTCGGAACATTTTAATTCTTCTGCAGGACGGCGTTTGACTGGCAGGCAACACAAGCCACGTCTAACCCGATAAATACAGGCACCACTACCGCCACCGCTGCTGCTGCTGCTGCTGCTGCTGCTGCTATCTCAAAGGCTTCGTCTCAGTCTGCGCTGTGAAACACTGTTGACACTTTGCCTATCTCCTTCTTCCAGTCCCTTATATGAGAGACTCCTCTCGCTGTTTGTCCTCGTCTGTTTCTTCCACATGTGGCGCTCGATCACGCCACACTGAACAACCTGAAAGCCCCCTTTATCTACTCCCAGTGACCTCTTCAACCTTTTTGCATTCTTCCTTTTATTCTATGAAAAACATGCAATTTAAAACCTTTCACTGTACTTGCATTTTCTGTGGAAGGAGATCAAGTTTGTAAGAAAAAAAAAAAAAACAGAAAAAAGGACATAACCTAAAGCCATACTAAACACCAGCCATATGGATATCTTTTACATTTACAGAACTCCTTGCAGTGTTTCCTCAACAAAGTGAACTTCAGTCACGTCGGTGCACGCACACATTCAGGGAGTCAATGAAGAAACTTCTAGTGAGCAAAACCCCTAAATTTCACACATTTGGATGAAAGAACAGCTTTGTAAGTTCTTGACCTTTTCTACCTGCGTCTTTCTAGATCGCCCCTCCGTACTGAATCTGTGAGCGGACAGGCCCGCGGCGTCAAGTGTGGCAGCAATCGTGTCGAGTTCCCGTCGTCGCCCTGTGTTCCTCTGTGTTGACGGATGAATCCGGACATTTTCATGTCTGTTCTGTGGGCAGAACCTCGCTGCCCTGCTAGAACCGGGCCCAAGCCCTCCTTCGTTCTCTTCTGTTGGGCCAAGCTAAATTCAGAGCAAAGACACTCGCATAAGGGTATCGAACGCACATAGATCCTCACTTTTTTAATCTTTTCTTTTCGTCATTTTGTCACCACTTCCTTGCTATCTTTTCTGGATGCCTTGACATATTCATTCAATGAACTGATCTCTGTCCTCTAGTTGCAGCTAGAAGGACTTTTTCTTAAACATTTGATGCTGCTTGCTGCTAGCAGTACCTTTAACTAGTCCCACTCACAGCCCATGACTTTTAAAATCACCGTTCTGCTATTCGTTAAACCAAAACCTCCAGCATATTGACCTTTACTGATTCTCTTTCACTAAATTCCTTGAAAGCAAGACTTTGTTTATTGGGCAAATTGTGAGTATGATGTGAAAGAAACACAAATTAAAGTCACAGCTTGTGCCAAATTTGAACGGACTTCCTCTCAGCTTGTTCACCAAACACAGCTGAGATCTCTAAAGCTGCCAGCACTGTTGTTTACAGACTCAAGACACTCGGAGTGTGATATTTAATTTGATTACAAAAAAGACATTTTGTTTCCATGTATAATTTTAACACATTGGTTATCCAACAGAAGTGCCAAACTCCAAGAAGAATACATCCAGCATCTGTCAAAGCTCATCAAACGCGAAATACAAAGTTTACATACAGCGCTAAATGTTTACAGACTGCAGTTTCCATTTCAGTTTCTTACGTGAATCGTAACTTTAGTGCCATAAACAGCTCCCAGAACACTCTTCAGTAGGAGACATAAGACTCTTCTTTCGGACGGGTCATTATATTAAGAGTTTACAGTTTTCTCACTCGCATTTTGTTTACAGAAAACCTGAAAATACTGCCTGTTTTGAAGATTTTGGCCAATGGACTGTAAAATGGCTCTTTGTCAACCAACAGACCAAAATTAAATATCCAATACATGCTGCCATTAAAACTAACCCATATTATTCAGTACTGGTAGGAGTTTTTCTTTAAATTTATGATTTCAGATCCACAGCCATCGTGCAAGCAGTTAGTATAGGGCCTAAAAACTCTGAAAGACCTCAATGTTTACAAAAGCTGCTCACTGGAAGGATTTGTATTCAGAGAGAAATGTTTACATTCAGATGAAGGAGTGAAATGCCAAACACATTCATGTAACATTGCCTGAACAAAGTGAATCTGCTGAACTCCAACAGAAACCCTCTGCACCTGAACATTGTGTACAACACAAAAAGGGATTAGTTCATCAAGACTGAAGTCCAAACTTTTCATACTGAAGGTTTTTATAAGTAACAGCCGCCATCTTGGAGGGCGCTGACAACTCGCAGCGGATTGGAAACTGTTTGTGATTTTTTTTTTTTCTGTTTGTGATTTTTTTTTTTTTCAACAGCGGCTTGAGAACTTTGTGATAAAACAATGAGACCTGCAATTTCAAAAGGGATGTTTTGCTTGTCCCTTATTCTCCTGCTTTTCTCCTGCCTCGCTGTTTCCACGGTAACCATCACCACGGAGCGACGCGCCATCGATAGTGATGTCAGGACTCTGACCAGCAGCTCTGCTGCAGCTGGCAAAGCGAGCGCCACCTTGTTCCTCCTGACTGGCTACAAGCCACCACTGCCACCGCTGCCCGCCGGACCCAAAGTGGCGCCGAAAGCAGCCGAGGTGGAGGACGGGGACGATCCACCAGTCATGGCTGAGCTGCCTCCAAAACCCCTCCCTCAAACCATGTTGCCAAGGAACATGACGGCAGACGCCCTGAAGCCTCCGCTGGGTGCAGCCCAGGTGGCTCCACCCCCCAGACAGCTGGTGGATGTGGACGTGTGCAGGTACGGCTACGACGAAGCTGTTGTAAAACCTTTATGTTGTATGTTTTGGATGTTTTCTGTTGTTTATTTTTCTTCCCAAGAAGTATTTCAATTTACTGAATGTAATGCAACTAGTTTCTGAGTTTAACGCTCTGGACCCCAAAGCAGTGTCTGCGAGTACTCTGCTCACATTTTTACTCACTGTGGGCTCATCTTTCACTACAGTATAAAGTCCTGCTCCTCTATGGAAACAGCACGACTATAGGTAGAAACATAGAACTCAACATAGAACATGTCGTCTTTGCAGTTCAACACAGTTATAATGTCGTAAAAACCTGGAATCAACATGCACAACATTTTTTCAAGTGCCGACAAGTGTTACCAATACTGGAAAAAATATTGACTCTACAAAGTGACAATTTACTGCTTACATTTTGAATTTGTTTAATCCTTTTCCTCTTTCTGCAGTTGTGCCCAGTTCAGCCAAACAAGTCCCTGACTTGGTTTCTTGGTTGTACCGTGGCATGCAATATTTTTCATTTATTACAGAATCTGGTGCCAACATTTTTATGTTTTTGGCAACCTTTTGAAACAACACATGTAGAATGAAGTGATTTTAATGAAATATCACAATTATTAGCTCGTGTTGTTTTTCCCCAATGAAACTGAAAGGCACACATGATTTGGTTATGGACCGTCTAAAAGCTAAAAAATCCAATGATTCTTCCTGTTTTTAAAGTTTCTTGCTGCAATAGATGGTCTCATCTTGGCAATTAAAAAAAAAAAAATGTGTCCTTCAAAACCAGTGGAGGGTTTTGGGGTTCAGAGGTGTAATGCATTATGCAAAATTTAGATCTATATCCATCTAACTTAACTGTAGTGCGAAAAAGTGGGAGAAGCTTCGTGTTCATTGGACATGGTGCACTATGGAGCTATAGGGCTGTTTTCCTCCACACACACCTACCTCATGCATCGTTAGACCAGGAGACGGAGGATACATGTTAATAAATAAATCTCAACCGCATTCTTTAGAAATGTAAATACGTTTTTGTCAGCTGAAATCCAAACACACACCTCCTACTCTGGCATTCTCTGCCTGCTAACCTGTTAACATCCTCCCTTTTGTGGAATTTTCCATATAAGCTGATAACAGAAAACCTATGAGAACAGAATGCATGTGAGTCTTCATTTAAAAGGCAACATCTCCTATTTTCTGAAGAGGTGTTTGCATTCTTAGCACGAGTCGAAATATGGCTCACGATAACTGAGACATTGGTTATGCCAGACCTGTGCACCACATCACGTAACCTTCTACATACTGTCAGCAAGACCTGTATGAAATTTCAGACCTCTGGGCCTCAGTCAAATATACTTTTATATGATGGGCAGGGTTGGCTCGTCATCCCGAATCACATTGCATTGGATTCATTTTTGTAACCGGCCCTGAGGTAAGATGAATCATCAGAAACATTTTAACCTTTCACAAGAAGTGGATTTTATATGGAAATGTTCAAAAAAGGGTTTTATACATTATATTTAGTCATGTAGTGACACATAAACCATTAACACAAGCACACAATATTAGAAAATGTAGAAGATATTTTTTTATTCCCCCTAAAAAGGCAGGTGAAAATCAAATTAATTAATAAAAGAATCAGCTTTCAGGTGAAAGGAGACGTTCAATGAATGAGAAAACCTGTTCAAGTTCGCTCCTCTTCGTTGAAATGAGATGCAATTAAAATATCTGTAAAAGTCACAAATGCTGAGCCCTAGGTGTGTTGTATAAAATAAGCAAAGTTAACCTTTCAAAAAGTTCACAGCTGAAGGGCTGCACCTCTTTTACAGCGCTCATTTATTTCCATCCATGTAATGTGCTGATCACACTGGATGCCAATAAAAATGAGGCAGATCATGATTCTCCTCCTGCAGCCCTGATCTTGATCTCGCTGAAGCTTATATTTTGCACTGAGAGGCGTCTTGCTGTTGCTAGGCAACACATAATCAGCTCTAAATCAGTTGTGTGTTGGCGAGCCACACGCACTACAACCATCAACAGCAGTTATGTTCAGGCAGTGGAAAACAGCTCTAACAGTGCAGTAATAAGAGACGGATCGAACACAGACCTCAGCAGAGTTCCTCTACATTTACTGTTTCCTTTAATGTGCTGCTCATTTTTGTCTATAAAGAATTCATTGTTATCTGTTCTGCTGTTGCAGAACCCTGCAGCCTGCAGAAAAAAATGCAACAGTGACCTAAAACATTTATTTTCCTTTGAGTTGTCTTCAGCTAGAGGTACTTGAAGAGCTTCTCCTACCACAAAACACAACACCTCAAGCACAAAATGATTCAAACTCAGTAAAAAAAAAAAAAAAACAAACACTAACAGAAACTGCTTTCTCTATCAAACCGCATCTGTTGTGATTGCTGCCGTAGTCTTGCAGCATTAGCATGGATGACATGGTCATACATGCCATCATTTCTACTGGTACCAGCTGTGGTTAAAATGAGTCTTCTCATTTGTTTTTTCTTGCAGCGTGCTATAAGAACCTTATGAAGGTGACATATCTGTGCAACTTTAACCCTCTCAGCTCCAGCCATTTTCTGCTTGTGTTTTGCTTCTGTCACATTTGTACTTGCTGTTAGGCTCATTTTTCACTGCAATATGAAGTCCTGCCCCTCTGTGGAAACAGCACAGCTATGACTAAAAGTAGAGAGAACTCCAAAATGTCTTAATTGCAATCTGAATGTGATTTTACCATTCAACATTTCTGATTCGTTTTCATATTTGTCTCTCATCTGCTCTCCATAAACACAGCCTGCAGTTCAGCCAAAAAGTTCCTGAATTTTTGTCATGTGGCTGTTAGTCGGAACGGATCACTGGCTTCTCTGTCGTGCAGAATTTTTATTTTATTTTTTTTTTTACAGAATCTTGTTTGAGAAAGCTGTTTCAAGTTGAATTTTTAAATGAGACACAGGCATCATGGTGTTTAGCCTAGAGTTGGTTGTTTTCTGATGTAACAAGTATTTCAGAGGCTATCAGAAAGCTGAGAATCCGATAATTCTTTTTGTTTTTACAGTTTCTTGGTAATAAATAGCGTCATTTCATTAATTTAATCAAGCTCGCCAGTGGGTCTGGGGGTTGTAAGGCTTAATTTAGAAGTTATTATGGCTAAATATTAAAGATTTGGATCCAAAAGGGTGTCAACTCTTTGGAGAACTACTCCAGAAAAAGTCTTCTAAAAAATGTCTTACTGTGGTTGTCAGGATGCTATTAGTTGTGCATCTACTGTCTCCTGCTTGTTTCTCCTTTGACCCACACACCGGGGTCCTGATTGGCAGAAACATCAAACACTGTGGCACCGGTGGCACGTCTTTTGTTGAGCTTTCCACCTCTTTCCTCCACAGGGGTTACTTCGACGTGATGGGACACTTTGACAGCACGTTCAACTGCTCCCAGGGCAGCTACATCTACTGCTGCGGTACCTGCCACTACCGGTTCTGCTGCGAACACCAGAGGAATCGGCTGGACCAGGATGCCTGCAACAACTACATCTCCCCTGAATGGGCCGACCCACAGGTTCCAGTCACTGTGCCCACCGGAAACAAGCCCGACCCGGACTTCGAGACGCTTCAGCAGCAGAACAGCAGGTCAGAGCCAGCAGTAATTAAAAAAACATCTGAGGAAAAGTACAGCACTTTATTATCCTCATGTAAGCAGAAACAATAATGTAACATGTGAAAAAGTCAAAATTGGGCATGCTTTATTTTGCGCTTTTATTTTAGAGGACAGAGAAAATGTTATTTGCAATAGTGCATTTAAACTAACTGTTGTATACTAATGTATTTCTGTCTTTATTACTTACAGAAGACAAAGAAGACACAAATTAAAAATGTAGAGGTGGCAGTGATGCTTTTAAGTATTTTTTTTTTAGTTTTGAAGCAAAACCGGTTTAAGAACAGCAAATAAGTATGAATTATGAAGTTGTTGTAGTTTGTTTGGTTGTAATCATTCTTTGTTACTCAGCTGTACATCTCATATAAATAATGTAATAATAATTTATAGTACATAATGTGTTCTGTCCTCTAAAAATCTTCATCAGTAGTCAAAAAAGAACTTTACAGAACTGTGGTGATGCACTAAACAATGCTCAAAACTGAAAAACATTGAGTAGGTAATAAATGGGTTTTGCGTTTTGGTGTTCAGAGGTTAATCACAGTGTCAAAGTGCAACATTGCTCCTGCTAAGCAGACACATGAATCAAACAGAAACAGACAAATACAGTAAAACCTATGAGACGCAACCTTTTGTTTGCTTCTTGTTTGCCTTTACTGCTAAGTTATCTAAGCTCATTTTCTTCCATAAACAGCACGGCCTATGTAATTGGAGGGGTGATCTCCTTCACGCTGGTGGTGGCTGTGGGCGTCAGGATCGCCTTCAGCAAGGTGGCACGTCGACCTCGAAACCGAGACATCAACATGCCCAGGTGAGGCAACCGGAACGCTTCTCATCTTAGACACGCACAACAGAGAACAAATGATCAGGCTGCTTTGTCAACCAAAATGAAATGAACTAGCGCTGGTATTCTTTAAAATACATGGAAAGCTTACTTAGTCGAGTTTTTGCACTTAGTTTGGTCCGCTAACAGCAGGCAATCAGAGTTGTAATTAGAAGTCACATGATCCACATGGAGTGTGTTACCGACAACTTTGGTAGATTTCAAAGTGTGATTGAGCAGTGGACTGTAGTTTATCACTTGTTTTGATAAACTTTGAATAAGATATTCCAAACTAGCTGCTTTACATGTTTACTAAAACATAGTACATCTATATACACCGTTGCTGTAACTACTGAAAGAGGGCTGCAGCTAACAATTAGCAACATTATATTTCTGGTTGAGATCAACCAAAGAAAATCCTGTTAGACTGAAACCATATCTATTCTTGGTGGCTTGCCCTAAATATATGTTAGTCTGGTCAAAAATGTACTTTTAATGTTATTCTGGTAAAAAAAAAAAATTAATTTCAGTTGTTAAAAAAATCCTGAAGCACAGATGAAGGCTTAAAAGTACTTGGTTTACCGAAGAAAACTTTTAAGAAATGAGACTAATGTCTTTTAAATCTTGGAATAAATAAGTCTGGCATTTCACTGAACTGTTGACCATGATGAGATACCCTTACACGGATCTGAAACTGATGTGAAATTCACTAATTAATGAATGAGAATGACTGAGAAAAGAGAACTTCTGTGTGTGGATGGTGCCTCCACATTTACATCTTCCCTGTCCTCCTCACCTCTCCCTTTTTCTTCATCCGTCTGACCTTTTTGTTTTTCTCTCTCCTGCTCTTATTCCTCCGTCCCTCCTCTGCTGTGTCAGATCACTGGTGGATATCTTGCGTCACCAGTCGAGTCCTGTGCAGCAGGGAGAGAGGAACAACACCACAGTGTTGACCACCACCACCTCAGACGGACGCACATCTAAAAACGTCTACACCCCCATTCTGCAGATCAAAGACAACCGCAGTAAGTGACGAGCGATTCGTGCTGAACAAAATCTGTTAGTGAAAACAGAAACCAATGGTATCATACTGAGGTAAATGGGGCTTTTAATCAGGCCAGCTGACAGAGTGTCTCTGCTGTCATGGATGGGAATATTGCCCAGATCTCACATCAGTGTAAACATCAGTAACACACTTCACACTGCAGGGGAAACACATTTATTGAACTGTTGCTGCTGTTAACTCAAGTTAAAAAGCGATCTCAGTGAAATGAAATAATGCGAGTCCACTCATTTACAGAAGTACATGTTTAATAATTTCTTATTGGCTATTATCACTTTTACTTATTCTGTGTTTGACAGCGCTGCAGCAGGGGAATAACAAGTTTGACAACATATGTGATGTTTTTAGTCTGCAAAAATGTACTAATCATTAAAAATATACATATATATATATTTAAATAAGTTCTCAACCAAAAAAATCTATTATGTACAGAAAAAATAGTAATAACGTTAACTCCTTCTCTCTCTTATGTTGTTGATTTCTTCGATAAGCTAGACGGACATTTGAAAATGTTGATCAAGTGCTTATTATGATGCTATGATGTGGTGATTAAGCCTCTGAACTCCAAGCAGCCTTTAGGTGTTCTTTTCTCCCGTCAAATTTTTACTCACTGTGGGATCATTTTTCACTGCATTATAAAGTCCTGCACCTCTATGGAAACACAACAACCATGACTAGAAGAAGAGAGAATTCAAAAACATCGTCTGTGCAGGATGACACAGTTATAATACTGTGAATCATAAAAATAACTAATCTATTTCACCAAACTTGAAAAATCTGTGTTGATTTTTACCACAGGTGTTACCAATACTGAAAGAAATGGTGGCTCAATATACTAAAGATATGTTACTACTTCCATTTTTATTTTGTGAACGTACTTTGCTCAACTCTGCTCTGTGCAAACGCAACCAAAAAGTTCCTAAATGTTGGTCATGTGACTGTTAGTTGCAGCTGAGTCACTATTGGATTTACAGTTGCACCAAGGAGCGCATTGTTTTGTTGTTGTTGTTGTTTTATTCATTTATTTATTTTTTACAGAGTCTGGTGCAAACAGTTTAGTTTTGATGAACTTTAAAATGAGACGTATGATTTAATGAAATATCACCATTTTAAGCTTCAATTTATGCAAATCCTGGTGAATCCGAATCTGTTTTTGGTGTTCAGAGGGTTAAACTCACAACAAATTCAAAAACGGACAAAATTATTTTGGTTACTGGTCTTAGTGTTAAATTAAGGTCTTGAAGATGTAGAAGAATTGAAAAATCAAGCTGCCATTTAGTTTAGAGATAATGTAAACGGATGAGCGAAAACAATGTGACCACTCAGATGAAATTAATACCTCTGATTATCTTGTAAGCACGGCGCCTGTTAAAGTCTGGGTTGTAATAGATTGTAAGTGAGCAGTCGCCTCTCATAGTGTTGTTTGTGGGATAAGTGGGCAGGTATAAAGACTGTAACAACTAGGAGCTTGGAAGTCGCTCCAACCAAATGACTAGGTCTCAAGAAACAGAAAGACTTATGGGTCCTCCTGGTTAGCAGCAGCGAGTCCTGCCAGCAGTGGGACAAACCATGAACCACTGAGCAGATGTCGCTGCCTGTCTTGATTCCAGATACCTTCAATCTTGGAGAGTCACAGGCCTCAACAGCTCAGAGCAGAGGACCAATAGCACATTAGGAAGATGGTTATAATGTTCTGGCTCATCAGTGTATTTCAGAGTAAGATGTTACAGACTGTTGCTTTGTGGAACTGTTATTATCACAGGTGGATCTTTGTATTTACGAGGGCTGCATCATTAACTTAAACCATTTTTTCTCCATCTGTCTGAGCTGCTGCACTGCACTAACTGATCGGAGACTAGAAGTTTCTCTGTGCAAAGCTGCCTACCAGCGGCCACTGATGCATGTGAGGCGTTTGGGCAACATCTGTGAATTGTAGTGTGTTGAAAGGCAGATGTTCAGAAAGTGAGCTCACTTTGGATGCAGTTTATTTTCATACACATAATTTAGTAGATGCTCTGATTCAGCTGAAGGATATTTCAATGCAAATTTTTACATTAGCAGGAATGCAGCACAGTATGGACATGAAGGCAGCGCTCTCTTTATTTAAATGCAAAAGTGTTTAATGTAAAAAAAAAAATTCAGAAATATGTGAAAAAATGATTGAGCTCTCACTGTTAATCAAAAATGTGACTATGGCCATGATTGTGCAGCTCTAGTATTTGCTTTTATTTCTCTACAGAAGTGACAGCTGCATCTTGTGATGTAAAACTTTAAAAGCTCTTGTTTGCTGTAATCATGCGAACAAGATTATAGCAGCAAAATCAAAACAGATTCAACATGTTTGCCGTCTTATTTAAATGCATATGCTGCCCACACACAGCCGCTTTGTGTTGTTTCTGGTGAGAGAAAAAAAAAAAAACTCCTGCTCATGCCAACAAATATGCAGTTGAAGTGATGGTTTAAAAATGTATCTCATTTCAAAACGTTTTCTGTCTGATTTGTGGGAACTAGAGTGGAGGTGAATGTCACTGCTCACACAGCTGCAGTGAAAACACACAATGACAACACACGTTTTTCTCTCTTTACTTCTGCTCTGTCTCTCTGTCGCTCTGCAACTGTCACTCACAAAAACAAGCTCTCTCATTTCAGTCTCTCTAGGAATTGTTCCTCGACTATGTAAGTAATAGCTCTTGAAATTGTACCAAATTCTTCCCAGAAAAATGCCAAAAACAACAGATTTTTGTTGTAGTTGACTGCTCTTAATTTGATTTCACATGGCACAAAGAGTAGGAGCACTTTAATACCAAAACGGTTTTCTGACACACGGAATCTGTATTTTATTAATACAGCTTCAGTTAAATGCTTCCAAAAGTCACACTGATTATCAAACTGAACCTCCCCTTGCAGTCTGTAAACATCTTAGGCTGCAGTTCATGTTCACTTTATATTGATAAATCTGCTAATTTGTTTTTTCTTGATTGGTTATTTGGTTTAAGAAATGTCAGAAAATTATGAAAGTGAGCCAAACTGACGATTTAAACGTCTTGTTTTGTTCAATCAGTAATCCGAAAACTTAAAATGATATAAAACATAGAAAGCAAAGAATCTTCACTTTTGAGAGCCAGTGAATAACTGTGTTTTCGGTTAATTATTACCACAATAGTTTCAGATGAATTTTCAAAAGATCAGTTTATCAATTAATTGAGTGGTTAAATAAACTACAGAGTGCAGTAAACTGAACTCCGGAGTCTGTAAATGCAAAATAAAATCCAAACTACGTTGCTTTGTTCTCCCCTCAGGAGGTTTTCATTCCACTACGAAGACATATAATGTGCTGGTTAGTAGTTTGATTCAATTAATTGGGGAAAAGTTTGCTATTTAAATCAAATGAAAATACGAAAATAGGCTGATTCCTGGAGGGACTGTTGTTTTCTCTTTCCTGTCCTTTTTCTCTCGCTGTCCTGTCTCACCCACTGTCTGTCTCTCTCTCTCTCGCTCCCTCTCTCTGTTTCTTTATTGACACAAATGCTTACTCGACACACGCCTCTTGTGTCTCTCGAGTGGTTGTCCATCAGTTTGTCGGCTCTGCTCTCTTTGCAGCTGGGAACTTGCACCACCATTTTAACCAGCAGGGGTCTGCTTCCAGCCCCAAACACTCTGCTACCATCGGTAAGCCTCATGGTTAGCAGCACAGGAGGCGGCGAGCTGCCGGTCGGACTCGCGGCCTCACCACCACACTGTCTGTCTGTCTTGGTGTCAGTGTGAAGGCCTGTCGTGCTCTTAAAACCGCTGTGCCATTTGTTAACACTACCTTGTGGCAAACACGCGTAAGCCGTGCTTGTAACTCACAGCGTATGTTTGTGATGACACATTTTCTTTTGTCACATGGTCGTGTTGAAGTTGACACATGTTTCATAAGAGTGTGAGCTTCCAGTTGTCTGGCCTGCCCTCTGCTTAATGCAAGCCTGTCTGCCCCTCTTCACCCACTACCACCACAAGCCTGCTTCCAAACTTGCTCGTCCTCCTCCTTCTCTCTGTGTAGCAGTGATGTACAAGTGTGCTTACAGCTGACACTGAACGCGACAGGAGGTCTTGGCTTAAGCAAGCCTTTTTCCCAGGCTTTGAGAAGAGAAAGAGCAATGCTAGTACAAGTGATCCGTCTACCCACCAATTGTGCTCCTGTTGTACCCAGGAAATAAACTGACTCCTACTGGAAGTCAAATAATTATTTGTGGAGGCTTGTTTGGTGCATCTAACATGGCTGCAACAGAACACTGGACAGCGTTGCCATGGAAATATGATGATGATGAAGGAGATGAGCCTGATTTCCATTGAACTTTTTAAGTTGTTTCAGTGCCAGTTATTCCAAGCCATTACACCTACACGTGTCCCTCGTGGAATGAATTACACAAGAAGGCAACTGCAAAGAATAAAACCAGGTTAGAGAACAGATAGAGATAAAAACCAAGAGTTTAAGTGTAAGCAGCAAATGTTGTCAGTTCTTGTTTTAACAAACAAGTGCAGTTATCTTGTTTTTATAGACCACGTTTAACCCTCTGACTGCATTTTTTTAAAACTACATTTTTACTCACTGTGGGCTCATTTTTCACTGCAGTATAAGATCTAGCCCCTCTGTGGAAACGACACAACCATGGCTAGAAGTAGAGAGAACGCAGATACATTAAAAAGAACCACTAACGCTGCTAATGCTGAAATTTTTGATATACGGTATTATTTATTTTAAAAAAAAAATAAAAATCTGGAACCAACCTGTGCAGCATTTTTCCAAGTGCCCACAGCTGTTACCAACACTAAAAAAAACAAAAAAACAAAACAAAGAAAGCTCTACATATTAAAGATGATTTACTACATGCATTTTTATTTTGTTTCTATATTTGTAGACTCTCTGCTCTGTGCGAACACTGCCTGCAGTTCAATCTGGAATTTTTGTCACATCAGTGTTGATCGCTGTTCAGTCAGTCATGGCTTCACAGTTGCACCAAGGAGCGCAGACTTTTTTGTTTTTTAAATAATCCTGTTAGAGCAGATGGTCTTTTTTTCATATTTCTAAAAGAAACATGTAGAATGAAGTAATTTTGATGAAATATTATTATTCTAAGATTAGATTTAGTTAATTTCCAGACAGACGTCATACATGATAAGTTAAGAGGACCATTGGAAAGGTAGAAACCTTACACTTTCTGGTTGATAAATACGGCAATTCTGCCAATTTTTAAAATATAACAAGCCTTTAAACCTTTCTGCAGTTTTGGGGGTTCAGAGGGTTAAATGAAGTAAATAACAAATTCATATGACTTGTTTATAATTTCAGAAGCACCACATGCTATTTTTAGCTGTGTCATGTTAAAGTTGAAAATAAATACTTTTTTTAGTAGCTTTGTGTTTTCATAAAGCGAGTTTATAAAAGAAAATGGCATGAAGGTTGTCTTTAAATAGAAAAAAAAAAAGATTGGCTCTATTTCAAAGTCGTTGCCATAAACCCTGATGATTTCAGCTAATTTCTGCCCATTTATTGATATTTTTGGCAAGAAGGGTGAGATTTCATACTTTTGATAGATACTTTGTCCTTGGTGTCTTTTGTTCTCTCTTTTCCTGTGTTAGCTAAAGTTAACAGCCTTTGGGAGGATACAAGAACACTTCAGCTCTCTGAGTCAGACACTCAGCACACACTGAACAAAGTTCATTTTTCCAGGACAACCATTATCAAACCTCTCTGTCAGCCATCGTAGGTGTTCCAAAAAACAAGAGAAAAATCAATTACGTTGCACTCATGGAAATGACCAGGCTAATCCTGCATCCTGGCACTGAAAAACACTGCAATTTGTTCAATATGTGATGCTTTCTACATTTTTTTTTTTTTCTTCCAGCCTTCATCACGCTCAGTTCCTGCTTTCAAACCATGTGATCTCAGAGCTAGCATTGCTTTTTCCCACCGTGTGTGTAGCGTTCACAGTACAGAAGTCGATGTGGTGTGTGTTCCCTGGGTGGCACTTAACAGAGACATCATTGGCCATTATTGCCCATTACTGTCGGTGGTCACTGACCAGTATATGTCCAGCAGTTATCTTAACAAGATCGCAGCCCATAGCCATTACCACCCCGAATGGACTCGACATTGATTGTGTCTGTCTCTAAGACAGGAAACAACAGCAAATGGCCACAGTTACGCAACCTTTAATTGCTGCTTTATACTTTTTTTCTTTTTTTTTTTTAACATATTTAAAACTCTCCTCCATCCTCTGCTGACACCCAGCAGTGAATTCAGTTTCTCCCTTTTCTTAAATTCGACATTTCAGAATCCTCTTCAATCCAGCAATGGGCAGCATGTGTTTGTGGATTTCACATGTAACTTTTGGATGTGAGCCTGTTCTAAATGTGCCGACCCTACACATGTCGGGTCGCTGCTGAGTGCACCTACATGTTGGGTCATTCAAAGTGCTGTCTGTTTGGAAAATTTGAATATACTCGTATACTTTCTGATGTAACTGATATGAGTATACATGTTGCAAAACAGACACCCCTGCCCCTCCCCCATGCCGCTAACCTTACATAAGACAAATCATTTTTATGTGTATCGATCGATGTGCTGCTTTTGCACTTTGCATAAATGTTGAATGTGTGTGTATCCAGAATCCTTCCCCAAGCTATCAGTGTATTTCTGTGTATTTACATGTGGCTGATATGTTTGTGTTGGAGCCCCAGATGAACAGCACAGAGCTGTATTTATAGATGGTCGCCATGGAGCTCAGAGACACTTTCTGTGTTATATGATAGTTAACCAACGTCTTCCTCTTTTCTTATTCTTCATTTTTTCCTTCTCTTTGGCCCTCTTCACACCCACTTTTTCTTCCCTTTCGTCCATCTCTTCTTCCTCTTTGTTTTTCCTTCTCTCTCAATTTCTGTCATCCACCACTCCTGCCTTCATCTTCATTTTTGCCATTTCTTCCCCCCATTTTCATAATGTTTCTACATCTCTTTCATCTCCAATATTTTTCTCCCTTCCCTTCATCTCTGCCTTCTCTCTTTATTTTCTTCTGCCTCCTCTCCACTTCTCCTCTGCCTATCTCCAGAGCGTGGACCCCGTATGAACAACACCCCCCAGCTCTCCTCCGGGCCCACCCTGATTTCAAGCAGCAGCAAAGGCCCAGGAGGCGTCGGTGGCGGCAGCATCATCGGTGGGGGCATGAGACACAACAGCAGCCACCCGTCCTTCTCCCACTCCTTCCACAACCTGGCACAGTTGCCGCCATCCTACGAGGCGGCCATGAAACCGGAGATCAGCCGCTACAGCTCCCTGAAGAGGCTAGGTGAGCCGGGGGTCGGGGTGGAGATGAAAGGATGAAGAAAGAGTGTGGAAATGCAGGAGAGGGAACAAAGGAGGCAAAGAGAAATACCTGAGGGAGAGATGAAGGGGAGGGCAAGTGGGACTAATTGATTATTCAGGACCACAGAGAGCTTTCAGTTGAAGCTACAAACCAGCCAGTAGCCACATTGGAAGCTTTGAGTTCTCGTACCACAGCTTTTGTGTGCAGACATAAACTTGACTTTTCCAAAGGTATAAAGTATATACATGAATAATTTTGATCATTTGACAGAAAGTTGTTGCAACGATTCATCGTTTACTTGTAAACATGAGTTAGTCACCAACTATTTTGTACTCTTTTAGAAATCAGTTTGAGTATTTTTTTGAAGAAAAAAAAGGCTAAATTCTATGTTTACAGCCTCTTAGCCCTCTGAACTTGCAGTTTGTAGGCTTTTTTCTGCCCCTGTCACATTTTACTCAGTGTAGGCTCCTTTTTTTACAGCAATACAAAGTTGTGCACCTCTATGGAAACAACACAGCCATGTCTAGAAGTGGAGAGAATTCCAAAATATTTTCTCTGCAGTATTAAACAGCTATACGGCTTTAAAAAATGGAACTTTATTCTTTCTATGGAATCAACACGGCCATGCTACAAGTGCTGATTAGTCATACCAATGCAGGGGGAAAAAATGGCTGCTTTTCATCCATTTGTTACCACACTTGTTTCATTTCTGCTTGGTGTAAACACAGCCTACGGTTCAATCTTAAGTAGGACAAATTTGGTCACGTGACTGATGTTCACGAGGAGCACTATTTAGTTTTTTGTCGAATGCGGTTGGAGCAAATGATTAACTTTTGTCAAATTTTTAAATTAAACATGTAAACTAAAGCTATTTTGATTAAATATCACAAATAAAAGCGTAGATATTACATTCCCCAATGGAACTGCTGCGTGTCACACATGATTTGACATCATTCAATTGATGAGTTTGATTCTTTCTGTTTTTCCAGTTTCTGGCTGACAGGTGTTTCCATTTCAGTGGTGTTTCATAAACGATATCATTCCTTTCAGATCTGCTAGAGGGTTTTGGGGTTGAGAGGATTAAATCATGTAAACATGTTCTAGTAGACTGCAAAAATACAATTATTGACAAGTGAATGTGCAGATTTTATGAGATGTATGCCTTTTTAAAGCGTTACGCTTGGGTCCTGTGTGTCCATAAAGTTGGGGAACTCACAAGGGATAGATTTTAAACACTGGAGGCTGAGATATTCGGACTTTCAATCCCCAACCTCAAAAAGCATTGGATCCTACATGTTCTATAAGTTGAAAGCGTCTTTTGTGAGGCCCTGCCTGCAGGGAACACCCACATCTTTCAAACTCCAGTACAACCCTTATGACATCAGTATGAAATCATCATTTTTCCTTCTTTATTTTTTTTTAGCGAGCTCTTCCTGGTCAACAAAAAAACAGTTGTAAAGGATCAGTAGTTCTCTTCATTACGAGTACACTTTTTATATATAAAACATTGAATAACAATCTATTATCCACAATATCTGATGCAACTTTCTCCTCAGTGTTGTCGAGTTAGTACTTTGAGACAAGAGACTACAAATAATTTGTAGTTGAATGTTAGCATACACATTAGTCATGTAGAAACCATCTGCCCTGTTGGAACAAAGTTGGGGCAGCATTATTTCTACTATTTTTGCAAAGACTAGCATTTTAAAAACCCGAGATTTTGGTTTAGACTTTGGTCCCTCAATTGCCTGAGCATATCTCAACTAAGCCACGAGTGAGCTGTTCTCAAGTAAAATGGCCTCCTCCCACCACATGGCTGTCCTTCCAAGTATTTGTCTTTTTGTGGTCTGGTTAGTTGGACCTTCAAGCTGCTAATTCTCCAGTGAATCCAGTTTATGGCAGCCGGCACAGCCACTAGGAGATCTGTGACTCAGCTGCAAAGCCAACTAACCATCTCAGTATTGTCTGAGTGTGTAAACTGTTTTCAGCTAAGTAGCCAGAAAAGTAATTTAAACAAACTGACGCAGAAGAGAAGAAATTGATGGAGGAAGGCTGTGAGAATCTAGACAGTGGAGAAGATGGAGACAAGATGAAAGAACTGGAGGGAGATGTGTGAGGTTGGAAAAAATTAAACAAAGTCAAAGGAAGTTGGAATTTTAGCCCTGTGAACCCCAGAAGCCTCTTGGCAAGTTTGAAAGGCATGTGATTTTTTTTTTTAAATATCCAAAAAGAGATCATTCATCAGAGCTAAAAACTGGAAGAGCAAATCCAAATTTTCGATGGTCCTTGACCTGCTCGTTGTTGACATGCAGCTCCGTGGGAAAACTAAATCAAACCTAAGCTTCGTTTGTAATTTTAGTTGGATTAATTTGTGATCTCTTCAAGATCAATTCATTTTACATGTCTCATTTTTAAATTTGCCAAAAAATAAAATGTGTGCATGAGATTCTGTAAAAAAAATAAATAAATAAAAATAAAAATAGGAAGCCATTAGCGACTCAGCTGCGGCTGACAGTCACAGGAAAGAAATACAGGGACTTTTTGGCTGAACTGCAGGCTATGTTTAAGAGTAGAGAGGACATTAGATATCTGTAGTCAGGGTTGTGCTGTTTCCATAGACGTGCAGGACGTTATATTGCAGTGAAAAATGAGCACACAGTGAAGAAAAAGATGACACTGCTCAGAGGGTTAATCGGATTTTAAAAATAAAATATTTTTTTTAAAAATAAGCTTAAATGTAAAAAAAAAAAAAAGTAAGTAGACTTGTAGAAAAGAAGGTAGGGACAGAGAAAATGAGGGTTAAGGGAAGTTGAAGGAGACTGAAGTAAAGCAACAGAAACGTAACTGAGCATGAATACAGAGAAGGAGGCTGATTGACCAGAAGAGAAGAATCGAGGAGGGAGGGAGGCAGGGAAGGAGCTGACTGAGCATCAAGAAAAAGAAAAAATAAGAGAGATATTCAGGAAGATAGAGATGCAAAGAGGTCGAGTGAGCAGAAGGAGAAGAATGAAAGAGAGGAAGAAGGGATTGTCAGGGAGAGAGAGATGCAGAGATAGGGGGAGGGGCGTTGGCTGGCTGGTCTGCAGAGGCCTGGTTGCCTTCGACGGGAAGAAAAGACGTTTGAGAGGCAGCCTCTCTCTCTCTCTCTGTCTCTACCTCTCTCAGTCTGATTGCTGGAGACTGCAGGGGGAGGGGAGTCTCCTCTGCAGGCGAGTGATGGATGGTTACTACGTGGGGGATCGTGTGTGTGTGTGTGTGTGTGTGTGTGTGTGCGTGTGCGTGTGCGTGTAGGCATCCTGGCTGTACGTGGAAGCAATAATGAGGTGAAAGCCAAGTCCAGATGAGGCTCTTTATTATTTCAATTCAATCAAAAGGAGAAAACACTTCAATAGACGACGAAGCGCAGCATTTGGAAAAGGCTTGCAGTCATTTATACATCCGAGTCGGAGACCTTCACCCCACTTCCTTTCCTCGTCTCATTCATGAAACAGCATCTCGGTCGCATTAATCGCAGCTGTCTTGCAGCCTTTTCCTGGTTTGGATCATCAAAAATTAATTACATGTTTGATTTTTCTTCAAAAGTGAGAGAAATCCAAGATAGAAACAGATGCAATTCCTCTAATTTGACTCTTTGTTTTCGCCACCACTTTCATTTTTTCCTCTGCTGTTTAGCCCCGCCGCGTTTCTCTCTTTGTTTTGTTGCTCCTCTCTCGCCATCTCTCCCTCACGTAATTGCGCTGCCTCGAATGACTGAGCAAATTAATTTACAGACAGCTATATGTCTGCAGCATGATTGCACACAGCCTTCTTCTTGATAATTAGAAATCTTTTCCACATGTTAAATAAAGCACTGGGAAATGCTATTTTGTGGAGAAATAGCACATTCGCAGGATATTAGTTTGACGTCGGAGTAAAGTGCTTATTGTCAGAGTTTTAACAGTGTACCTCCCACAGTTAACCTGTGATTCAGTGAATAGACAGGGATGTTTTATCCTTTGTTTTCTGTTTGAGGATTTCTGCAGGTGGCTAAGATTTCTCTCCTCTGTTCCATAGTTGTGGCCCTTTTAACAGTCATCCATAGATTAAGGATGCAAACTAGTTCAAAAATGTATACAGAGATTTTTATTTTATTAACAATGAAAATGAAAGAATAACTATACTATCATAAGTAATTACAAAGGCACTGGTTTGCTTCAACTCAAAGATGTTGGGCTGACTAATTAACCCTCCGAACTCCAAACAGTTTCTGTTTTTTTTTTGTTTTTGTTTTTTTTTTTTTGCTCTTGTCACATTTTTCTTCATTGTGGCCTCATGTTTTTCTGCACCTCTATGGAAACAACACAGCCGTGGCTAGAAGTAGAGAGAATACCAAAAGGTTTTCTGTGCGGTAAATAAATGATTTAGTGTTTTTTTTAAACAGCCTGCAGTTCAGCCAAAAAGTCCCTGAACTATTGTCATGTGACTGTTGGTCACATCTGAGTCACTAATGGCTTTATGGTTTAAAGAAGCAGCTGACAATTTCTTTATTTTTTTTTGCAGACTGTGGGGCAAACCCTTTATGTTGGGCGAGGTTTTAAACAAGACGGGTGGAAAAAGATATCGTAAAAGTTTTCCAACTGAACCGCACGTTGCAGATGAGTCGTTCAAGAAAAGTTGGCCAGTTGACAATTCTTTCTGTTTTTACAGTTTCCTGCTAATAAATTGCATCATTTTCGTATATCTCTTCAGGATGAGAGAAAACGCGTGCTAATGCAAGGTGTAATGGCATGCAAAATGAAATTGGATCAACCTGGCTGCATCTAAGGTGCAGGCAAATGCAAACCCATACAGCGTGACTGCATTGTGAAGAATGTCCCACGGTTTGAAAGGTCACCCAACAAAAGCTACAGGCAGTCACTTTGACAAACAATTGAAATTACAAGAATGCTTTTTAATACCAGATGTAAATTCCCAAATCCATTGAGGAAATGACAGTATAAAGGAGATGCCGTGTTTGTTTTCTGATGTGTAGCCTGACTGTATACTATTCATGATCTCTGGAATCATAAAAGCACGGCAGTCACCGACGTCTTAAGCACCCTGCATGCCACCTTTTATCTGCTCTTGGCCCAACACCACTGCAGACTTGATGTGATAACAGCAAGCACTCTCAATATGTCACAGTACGTGTAGTTGAGTCTGTGACGGCAGGTTTGTCTTTTATTTATTCCAAAATGGCACAAAACATCATAAGATATCATTTCTTTTGAGCTCGATGATTTTTAATTCCCAGATGCTGATAGCGTCGCTAGAAAACCGTAAAAGCCTCTGCTAACCAGATGCAGGCTGAATCACTGCTGCACTGGATTAAAGCAGTACTTTAACTGGTGTGATTGTTCAGTGCCTGCTTTTTTTTCAGAAGAAATAAAAAAACATCCTGAATGTCAGTTTTGGTGGAACACCCCTTCAAAAGCAGACTAAAATTGTGTTATTGCGACACAAAGAGAGGGAACACGGCCTCTCGCCAGCCATTGTATGAAACCTGCTGCTTTTGATGTAGTTCCCCATGCGGCGCTGCAGAAAGGACACTGATAAAGGCTTCTTTGTCTGTGGTCGGGAGCCAGGGAGAAACCTCGAGATAATTTGGCCTTACAGGAGGGGAGTAAACAGAGGGAGAGCGAGAGCAGGGAGAGGGTGAGAACATGAGTGAAACGGTGAGGAAAAGAGGGAGAAAGCGCAGAGCAAAAAACCTCAAGAGCAGGCAGGAGGTGAAAAGGGAAAAAAAAAAAAAAAAAAGAGAGGAGCAGGATGGAGAACGGTGGAGACAAAGGAACAAACAGAAGGAGGGGAAGAGACCTGAGAGGGAAAGGAAAGAAAAAGCAAGAGGGGAGGAAGAGGTAGAGAGGTGGCTGGTTAAAGGTCAGGTTTAAATTGGCTCTTGGGGAGCTGCTTCCATGAAAATGCTTTGAAGATTAAAGCGGTCTCAGGCTACGGAGCAGAAAGCACAGAAACACTATTTCTCCGTTAATGACACTCACTAACTGTTTCTGCATCTCTTTCCTTCTCTGTCTCTTTATGTTGTTTCTCCGTTTCTTTGTTTTCGCCTCATTTCCATCTTCCTCTCTCATTCTGCTTCCATTACAGTCTATTTATTGTCTCGTGCCCTTTCTCTTTTTGGCCTTGGGCTTCTCTTTTACCTTTTATTCTTTTATGCCTCATGCAATATACAGTGCATCTCTCTTCTGCATTATCCATTCTTGCCTTCTGTCTTTCCCTCTTGTCCTCCTCTGACTGCATCCCCCCCACTTTACCTTTTGTTTTTCCATCTTTCTACCTCTTCCATCTCTATTGTATTTTCTCTTTCTTTGAACACATGGCAGGTTTTTCTTTCGCCCTCCTTCTCATGATTCTTCTCTTCTGCGTCACCTAATCACTTTCACCTGGCTTCTGCCTTTCTTCTGTTGCCTTTTTTTTTTTTTCTTTTTGCCTCATTTTTCTGCCATTTTTCATTCCTCTATTCTCTCTTCGTAGTCTTTCGAAGGTTCATTTCCATCCAGTAGCTTCATTCAGAGGAAGCATTTGATCACATTACGTGATATTCATCAGCAGGTATTAAGCTGCTCTGAGCGCTTTTGCTGCTTTCATCTACACTTTCATGACATGATGTCTTTCTGTTGAGAAAGATCCAGTGCGGCTACTAAATAGACTCTGTGGGATTGTCTTTTCAAAATCCCTTTTTTTTTCTTGATTTCAACCTTGCAAAGGAAAATTAACCCTCAGAACCCTTTGTGTTTTTGTTCCAGGCATATTTTTACTCACTCTGGGCTCATTTTTCTCTTTAATATAAAGTCCTGCACCTCTATGGAAACAGAACAACCATGGCTAGATGGAGAAAGAACTATGAGATGGCTATAATGCCATATATCATTAAAAACTGAAGTGAAAATTGTAAGATTACTCATTCTATTTTATTTTCGTTCTCGTTTTGTAAAAAACCTAGAATCGGCATGTCCAGCGTTTTCCAAGTGCCCACAGGAGTGATTTATTGCTCTGCCTGCTTTAGATGTTTTACTACTTACATTTTTAAGTTTCCATGCTTGTCTCCTCCCTCCTCTGTGTAAACACTGCCTGCAGTTCAGCCTAAAAGTTGCTGAATATTTCCTACGTGATTGTCGTTCACAGCTGAGTCACTAATGACTTCACAGTTGAGCTGAGGAGAGCAGTTTCTTTAGTTTTTTGCAGAATGCAGGTAGAGCACAGAGTTTGTTTTTGGCACATTTTAAACAAGACGTGGAAAAATGGTCCTAAAATATTAAGATTTTTATCTCAACAATGGTGTAATTTTGTTTTGGTTTGTTGTTTTTTAAAGACAACATTTTGGCAGCTTTGGGGTCTTGGGGGCTAGGTAGGTTGTTTTTCATTTATTTGTTAGTTGGTTTAAAAAGAAAGCAATGGGAGTGCTTCTGTTATATTTTAGTCATAATACAAGGGGTGCTGTATGAGATTCAGCCTCATACAGTGTGAAGGATGACCTTTGTTGACTTTGCTATCTGTATAGTCTGTTGAAGATGAAATGATTTGTTGACTGAGAAAAAACTAACCTCAAGTTGGCTGGCCAATTGATCATTTAACCCCTTTTTTTAAAGCTGGTTCCACCTGTTCTTCTTTTCTATTTTTTCTCTCATTGTAACTTGAACATGTTTGAGCTTTTGACTGGATATTTACACATTTTTAACATGTTAACCTCATTGACAGGAGTATAATAGCTATTAGATGTACAATGCTTCAGTCATGAGTCTTTGTATCAGATTCATAGTTTGATATCACATGTCATTATACTAATTACACTTAGGACTGGCTGAAGGGATTCAACCGTTTCCATTGAGTGCAGAAATAATGAAGTTATTAATCACTTGCTGCAGTATTTACATGTTGCACGTTTCTCTTTTCCATTTGCTCAATCAGAGAAAGAACTGGACGAGTACTCGAGCTACTACAACTCCAAACGCCGCTCCAACAATGCACCGCCCTCCTTCCACTCCTCGCAGCACCACCTGCCCTGGGGAGGCGAGTACACGCTGGGATCCAGAGGCACGCTGCCCCTCCACGGCTCCCGGCCCCACATCCACATCCCGGCCTCCACCCCGAACCCGTACCCGCTGCCGGCCCAGTCGCAGTACACCAGCTCCTCCTTTGACAGGCCGCCGCGCCGCGTCCGTTCCCAGGATCAGCTGCTGGCGTTCGGGGAGGGCAACACGCTGTCCCGGCTGTCCAAGAACCAGCAACACCAGTACTACAAAGCCATGATGAGCACCAGCAGGAGCTCCACATCACAGACGCTCCGCAGGTGAGAGCAGAGATGAGGGAGGAGACAAGAGATGATGGGATGAGACAAGCAGATAAAATAATAAAGAGAAAGGATTGAGATCAGAGAGAAGATGAAGATGAGAGGAAGATCAGATTGATGTCAGATGACACGAGAAGATGGTGGTGAGATGAGGAAAATCCCACAAAGAAAAAACAGGAGTAATATTTAATAAATGTCAAGAGTGGGACAGTTTCATTAAAGTTTGAAGAGTCTGACAAGGTGACAATACACTCTATTAAATTTACATAACGGAGAAATTCTGTTCAGTCTAGTCTGAAAACTTTTATCTTTGTTTGAAAGTAAAACAAATCAAATAAGCTTCACTTACTTCTGGAACTTCGACCATATCAACGACATATGACATGACTGACTTTTTTTGCAAATAGGAATTATAATAAAGTAATTAAAATCACATATGTTTGAACTGAAATGTTTGATCTCAGGGTAGGACTGCATAGAGCTGCACATTCTGGTTTGAGCTATGGTGTCAAGCTACATTTTAGGGCAGGAAAGGATTATTTTTATGGAAGAATTTCTAAATATTTAACGTCTACACAGAGATATGTTTTTAAGGGGGCCGAAAGGGACTTTACATTTGAATTATAACATCACATCCTCCTAAACTCTTCATGTGTTATTCCTCTGAATTAAGACATTTCTGTGCTTTCTTTCTTCTTTTTGCCCATCACATTTTTCCACACGGTGACCTTCTTTTTCACTGCACTATAAAGTCCTGCACCTTTTATGGGAGCAGAACAACCACGACTAGAAGTAGAGACAACTCTTGTTTTCATTCTGTCTCCTCTCCGCCCTGAGTGAACACAGCCTGCAGCTCAGCTGAGAAGTTACCAAGTTGCTATCTTCTCAGATGTGAAGCGCAGAATTTTCAGTTTTTTTACACAATCTGGTCAGACCAGACAGCTTACACTTGGCAGTTGTATAAATAAGACATGCAGAATAAAGTGATTTGGATGAAACATCATGATTTTATGCCTTGATTTGGTTACATTTTCTGACAGAATGAGGCATTACAGATGAGTTGTTTGAGGCCTGCCAGAAAGTTAAAAATCAGATGAATCTTTCTGTTCGTACAGTTCCTTCTAAGCTGCGTCATTTTTTTGTTTGTTTTGTTTTTCTGTTCAAGATTACATGCCTTTCAACCCAGCCAGTGGGTGTTAGGGTTCAGAGGGTTAAACTAAACGACCACAAATTTGTAAAACTACAGATTATCTTGACAGATCACGACAGAAAATCATTCACCAGAAATACAAAATCTTGATCATATGTGCAAAAAAAGAAAGATAACATAATGGTGCCATCTTTTAAGCAGCATGAATTGTTGTACAGTGATAAACCCTTCTGTCCTTCCAGGTCACATGAGCGGCTCCTGGTCTCACCGGACCGCCTGGAGGACCGGCTGATGGCGATGGGTCTGCTGCTTGGAGGAGGGGAACGAGGAGGGGGAAGTGGGATGGTTCCCACCATGGGCCGGCTCAGCCACCACCAGAAGGCCCAGTCGCAGCAGAACATCTGCGTCACGCCGTCCATGGACCGCCACCACATGATCAAGATGAATTCCCACCCGACACCGGGCCACGACCACGACCGCAGCTCCGCAGCGATGTCGGGGATGGGCATGCACAGCGGCTGGGACTCCCACAGCGGCCACGGCGGAGGGGGAGGGGGCACGTCCGGAGGCCATCCCAACGCCCGACGGATGGCTTTTGCCAGCAAGAGGCAGAACACCATCGAACAGCTGCACTTCATCCCCGGAGGAGGAGGAGGGCAGGGACTGCGGACTGGAAGTAAGAACGAAGTGACAGTGTGAGGGGATGAGGGAGGAAGAGAGGTGAAGTTGTGAAGAAGCTGAAGACGGAATGAAGAGGGTGAAGCAGCGAGAGGCGTTCAGTGGGAAGAGAAAGCGGAGGAAACGGCTACAAATCGATGGAAGAGGTTTGATCCGAGCCGGCTGCCTCACAGGGCTGCACTCTGCCCTGAGCCTGAGCAGCAAACATCCCCCGTTCACTAAACACAAAGTGGTGGATGACAACATTAATCTCATAGTGAGTATAGCCAATTGATTCTCTCATTGTCACTTTGTGGATTGAAAAAAGAGAAATTTCAGCCATTCTTTGTCAAGGGAAGACACTTCGCCACATAAAAAGAGCAAAAAAAAAAAAAAGAAAAAGAAAAAAAGATGTAGTTTAAAGGCTGCTGGGTATTCGCTGTGACTTTTATTGAAGGATATCCGCTGAGTCAGATTTGCTGAATTGTCCTTGAGTTTTATTGCACCGTCCTCTGAGTCCTCGAGTGCTCTGACAGATTCATCTGTCTTTGAATCCGCTGTGGATGATGGAGAGCGCCGAGGCAGACGGGTTTGCTTGTCTTTGTATTTATAAAAGTATTTAAAACCAAACAAGTTGCTTTTGTATGAAATTAACCTGATAATAATAATGATAATAATAACGATATGAACATTACTGAGCCCTGTAGGATTTTGTGTATACTTAGCTGAAAACATATTTATCCTTTAGCCAGCCAGTTTGTAACTTAAAGGTTGGACATCATTTGTTTCTCTGGCTGTGATTGGACTATCAAAGTAAAACTGTTAGAATAATCGAGCCGAGTGCTGTTAATTGTCATTTGATTGCTTTAAGGCTTGATTCACATTAGATGAAAATAAAAAAAGAAGCCATTTTTGAGGAAAAAAAACAGTACCTAGAGCAACTCAAACTGCTGCCATAAAGGCCCAGTCACACCAGCATTTCACAATAAAATCAAGTAATTCCAGTGAAATCACTGGATTTTCAAAGTAAACGCGCATTTTTTGTGTGTCGAGTTCAAATTTGGTGAACTTTGAATTGCAAATTTGTGTAAAGTTGCCAACATGGAGGAAGCTACTGTAGCTTATTAGCTGTGTCGCTATGTTTCATTTTTGTGATCCTCCTGAACGGTCTGCAGACAAGGAGACAAATGTTGTTCTTTGAATCAAGTTTGTAAAGTTATTGCCCCATTAGCGACTTGCTTGCTAACCTTACAGCTAGCAAAGCTGCTTCTTCACTCTCCTCAGTACCTCTATAGCAGATGACATGATGTAAAATCCCAAGAACAAAACATGAGTAGACGGAAGCTTGTGGAGCTGCTTGTGATGGATGCAGTGAGCTAACTAACCCTGTCACCCAGTCGCTGCTTTCTTTCTAAATCCAAATGTTTCACGAAGACGTGTGGATGCTGTGTTACTGGTGTGATCGGGCCTTAAGAGTAAAATCCACTTTGCAGTATCTTAGCTGAGCTGAAGCCTTTGTACAGTGAATTTAGTGGGTGTATATCATCTATGAAACATTGTGCTGTGACCCTTTTTGCGTAATAATTAGTTAGAAAGTTTGGAATTAGACCCCCTCATAAAGAAGATGCAGTCTCACGGGTACATAAGTGTTTTAAATACAAACTAGATCCCTCGACAGCATTTCATTGCGAGTTCGTAGAGAGTCGAGGGTCTCTTTCCTGCCACTGATTGATATGAAAAATTTCTCCCGTACATCCACGACGTCGCACGTTGCTCGCAAGTTCAGCTGCTCACCTCGTTTGAAGGGAAGGGAGGCAGGCGGGTTCGAGGCTGGGGACAATGGACACTTCACACCAAGGGCTAAACCGAATTATCTTTGTGTGTCTGTGCTCTGTACTGCTTCTCATTTTCCTTTTGTGTCGGGAGGCATGCTTGTGCATATTTTCACAGATTTTTTTTTTATTTTTATTTTCTTCCTGTGTAGAGAGAAAAATATGAACATGCAAGGAAACTCTGCAAAGTTAAGGAGCTTTTTCATGTAAAAACACATTTTGTTGAAAAATAAGTGTTGCAGGAGAACAGGTGACCATAATGATGTCATTTTTTTTTGGTAAACTTCCTTTAGTTTTTCTGGCTGTGAGATGGACCTCCTGGCCGATTGGCGGCTAGATTTCCCCTTTACTGGGTTTAAGGGACTCGCGAGGCCTTGTTTAAGGTTTTCAGCTTCCCCTCTGAGTTGTATTTCGATAAAGACAGACATGATTGATGACTGAGTGAAGCTACCTGCCAGCCATTTTTAGTGTTTTAATACATGTGCTCACGTGTTAATGGTTCATGTTAAAAAAAAAATCAAATAAAAAATCCCCCTCAATGAGACTATAAACGCTGTTATCACGATCTTTTCTTTTTGTCTTTTACTTAAACATGTATTTATTTTTTTAATCTCTGTGAATTTTAATGTATAATCCTGGATTTTCAATATTAAAAACTTTCTAGTGGAATTTAAAAAAAAGGGAAAAAAAAAAGAATAGAAAAACCTTTGTATTCACAAGAACAAAAAGAGCTGATGCAATCAAAGAGAAAAGACGAACCGCATGATGATGTCAGAAGCCGGTGTTGGTGATGCCATAGTGCTGACTCATGATGTCACGGCGTGTATGTGTGTAAATGTACATGTGTCTGTTTTAATTTGTGCGCCCGTGCGTGTAACTTTGTGTCTTCTTGTTAGGAATGCTGAACCTCATTTTGTCTTGAGCGCGCGAAGACGATTTTAAGACCCGAGTCGCAATTGTTATGTGTTCATATCAAAACTGTAATGAAATTTTTAAAGGCCCGTCTTCATTGCATCTTTTGTTTGTTCGTTTGTTTTTCAAAAGGAAAAAAAAGGGACATCGATCAATCACAGCTTTTCTCGTCGAGCTATGTTCACCAAAGCGAGGACTTTTCAAACGTTTGAAAAATGTAAATTACCGAAGGCTTATATTGTGTCACGTTTTGGTCTCTGGATAGAAGCAAAAGAGCGGATAATTTATCACGCGGGTCATGAGTTTGTATCGCTGCCATTTAATATGTATCAGCAAATTTTATTTATTTATTTTTTTTTTTTAAACAATTTTCTCATTTGTGCTCATTTTAACAGAAATTTAAAGGGCACAGAATTGGAAAAAAACCCCAAAAAACAGCTTTTTAAAGCTGCGATATAGGCAACGGAAAGACGGCGATTTGCATTCAAGTGTTTTTGCTTTAGCGGTTGTTGCTAAAGTGGAGGAGAATGTATTGTGAATTTGACTGACAGGACTGGAAAGGCGTTTTGGTTTTTCTAATGACAACATCTCACTAACTTTTGAAGGGAACGGTGCAAAAAAAAAAAAAAAAGAGGGGGTTGGAGATGTAAATGACGTGAAATTCAGTTGTATTTTTAATGTCTCGCTCATTTCTCCTCATACCTTCGAAGGTCTGATACAGATGTTGTAATCCATGTTCAGTTAATTGCTCCCCTGATAAAAACTGTGTGCCTGTATGTGTGCGGTTGTGTGAATGTGTGAATGTGTGAGTGTGTGTTAACCACTGGGGATGAGGCATGGACATATTTGTATTCTCAAAGCTACTCTGCATACCTCAAATTGTATGATACATTTATTTATAACATCCCCTTATATGTCTATTTCCAAGAATATCCAAACAAAGGTCTCACAGATGTGCAACCCTTTTGTTATTGGTGATCAATTCTTGCGTTTGTAGAAATCATACTGTTTAATTGATAATAACAATAAAAATAAAAAAAATCCCACTAAACCTTGTTTATGTGTTGTGTGATGTTTTGGATTTTTCAAGCTGCTCCTATTATTTTGTTATCCGAAATAGGTTATTTGAGAATTTGGAACTGTTGGAAAATGTGATGCACGTTTTCGCAATTTTTTGACTTTTTTTTTTTTTTTTTTTTTACTTTTTTTCTAATGAAGAGAGAAAAGACGATTTGGTTCAATACCCTGGGGGAGTTTTTTCCCCCACTGACTGACAGTTAAGTCTATATGATTACACTGAGAGAAATTTAACAAGGTTTAAATGCACAACAAAGGTTTGTGACGACTAAACCACCAGGG